>NW_006781860.1:604169-635814 GCF_000442215.2 Lipotes vexillifer | reverse complement strand
CTGGCCCTTGGCCCCCACCCCTGGCCCTCGGCCCCTACCCCTGGCCCGCAGCCCCTTGCCCTGGCCCTCCGCCCCTACCCCTGGCCCTCGGCCCCCTACCCCTGGCCCTCAGCCCCTTCCCCTGGCCCTCCGCCCCTTCCCCTGGCCCTTGGCCCCTACCCCTGGCCCTCGGCCCCTACCCCTGGCCCGCAGCCCCTTGCCCTGGCCCTAGGCCTCTACCCCTGGCCCTTGGCCTCGCAATCTAGAACACCTCAGTGGTTCTCCAGCCACTCTGCGCTAAAGATGCATCACGGCCTTCTGCCTCCAGCCTCCTTCTGCTTAGCATAGCCCCAGGAGACGCCAGCCTCCATACAGGCCCCCTCGAAAACAGAAATAAAGAGGATTTAAAGTACATGTGTAAAAGTTGTACCTCAGCCTCTCAGGAAAGAGCTGAAGAGTGAGGTCCACTGCCCTGGGTTTTCCTTTCCCACTCATGTAAACATTCTAAATATCAAGAGGGACTTTCAGTCCAGAGGGACCTGGGTGAGCCACCCAAGAAAATATGAACCCCCAGGTCCGATCACCCAACATGAGGCGCCCCAGCACATGCCTAAGCCAAAGCCCCATCCCGTTAAAGAGAAGACAGACATTCAGGGCTCACGTGTGATTTCAGACACAGAAGCCCACTAATACCTGAAAGTACTTATTAAAGTATCCCGGGCACCTCCCCACTGAAAGTACCACACTCAGTGCCAAGACAGGAAGTAAGCCGTGCTGAACAAAACGACTTACTCTTTTCTCTCTCTCATCCTCCCCCAACTCCCTTTTCCTCCCTGCCTCTTTTTCCTCCCTCCCCCACCTCTAAATAGTTTACTATTCACCTACCAAAACAGGACGATTGTCCTACACTATCCCCCCATCATCACCACATCTGAGAGAGTCAACATTAATATTATCACACAACATATGGTCCATACTCTCATGTCCTCAATCGTCTTAAAAATGGCCTATAGAACTGAACTTCCCTTCTCCCATCCAGGATTTAATCAATGTTCGTGCATTACATTTTTATCTTATGTCTCCTCTGTCTTTTTCTAATCTAAAACAATCCCACCTCCGTTCTTCACTGACACTGAATCCTTTCAAGAGTTCAGGCCAGTTGTCCTGCAGAATGTTCCACATTTTGGATTTCTGTTTCCTTGGGGTAACATTCAAGTCAAACATTTCTGGCAAGGACACCACACAGGTGGTACTGTGATATAGTAAGAGGTATACAACAGTGAGGGGTACATAATTTCAGAACATCCCACCGCTAACTGCCAAGCTTGGCCATTTGGTTAAGAGGGTGACTGCTAGATCTCTCCACTGCAAAAATATATTTTCACATAGTACATTGAGACCATTTGAAAATTCTATCCCCTGACAAATCAGCTTTTGACTCTGCCCAATACTAATTGCAAGTAAGTCTAGCTAAATTACATCAGCATCTACAGAACTGGAATCTTAACACAAAAATCGTAACAAACATGGGGATGATATTTATTCCATGAGGTGGCTGTCCTTACCTCCAGTTTATGCACAAATAAATGCCACAACTCAGAAAGTTCAGTGAGATGTTCAAGGTCACAGGTTCAGAGCCAGTACTCAGACCTATATGTGCCTGGGTCCAAATGTAAAGGTTTTTCCATTACATCAGGGGTTGGAAAACTGATGTTCACAAGCCAAATCTGGCCCACTGCCTGGTCTTGTATGTGCTGAGAATGGTTTTTACAGATGAACATTTGCAGTCAATGTGATGATAGGGAACACTAACTTTGAATTCTGTGAGGTAAAATGTTATCCCCAAAACAAGAATTCCATGCTTCTTACTAGTAGATCTGTATTAATCCCCCACCCCCACAAAAAAACACTTGTACTCAATTATCGTATTTTGAATTTTGTCAATAAAAACTTTGTGGAAGTTTGCTTTCTCTCTTGTCATGTAAGTACCTATACAATATCCTCAATTTTGCCTCTTGGCCCTCAAAGCCTAATATTTACTACCGGGCCCTTTACAGAAAGGGTTAGCAAGCCCTGATAAGACACTGCCTCCCAAAGGCATGACATCCTGCAGATACGCTCAAAGCCGGGCAGAAAGGTATTTTCCTAAACTAATCAGCTACACTAAGTAAATTCCAACTTAAAGAGTGAACATTTCCAGTAGAAGAAAAGAACATACATGTATCCCCACCCATTTTGCACCCATTTATATACATTTGATATGAGCAAAA
Organism: Lipotes vexillifer; assembly: GCF_000442215.2. Taxonomy (NCBI): domain Eukaryota; kingdom Metazoa; phylum Chordata; class Mammalia; order Artiodactyla; family Lipotidae; genus Lipotes; species Lipotes vexillifer. Next base: position 633,565 of record NW_006781860.1, on the reverse strand, counting down.
TCTATGCAATAATTCACATGCTAAAAATGATATTTTGCTTTTCTCAGCCTTATTGAGGTAGTATAATTGACAAATAAAATTGCCATATATGTAAAGTGTACAATGTGATGACTCAATGTAGGTATAGACTGTGAAAGGATTCCTACCATCGAGTTAATTGACACATTCATCACCTCTCATATTTACCTTTTTTGTGTGTGTAAGAACACTTAAGTTCTACTCTCTAAACAAATTTCACTTACACAATACCATTATCAACTACAATCACCATGTTATACAGTAGAATCTCGTATCTTATTCATCTTAGAGCTGAAAGTTTGTACCCTTTCACCAGTGACTCTCCCTATTTCCTGTACCCCACAACCCCTGGCAACCACCTGTTGTTTCTATAAGCTCAACCATTCTGTTTCTATAAGCTCAACATTTTTTTTCTTTTTTTTAGATTCCATATATAAGTGATACCATGCAGTATTTGTCTTCATCTGTCTTCTTTCACTTATTTGCTTTTTAGTTTTAAAAGAAGGTGTTATAAATCTTCATAACCATTCTTTGAAAATATCCCTATGCATCTGTCAACACATAATGATCCAAGATCTCCCAACATGTAAGCTACTCCCAAGTTGCAAATCAATTCTGGAAGCTCCATTATCTTTCAGATCCCCCAAGATGCCATTTAATTTAGGACCAGAGAGCCTATACTAAATTGCAGACCAAATCCAGCCAAGATAATTAATTGATAGATGAATGAATGAATGAATGGCAGAGGTTATGACCCCAGATCCAGCTTGTCAACATTTGTGGCCCAAGGCCAAAACTCACCCCACTAGTAGGAAAGACCCAACCTGCCACTCTGGCTCACCTGGAATCTGAACAGGGAAAAGACTCTCGGCAAAAAACTAGGCACTTATACACTGCCAATGGAAGCACAGAACAGTATAGAGACCACTTGGCAACATCCATAAAAATTACAATAAAAAATAATAATTATAATCAAACTTTGGATCTAGCGATTCTACCTCTAGGAATTTACATTCCACTTTATACAAGCAAAATGACATATGTACTAGTTCATTCAATATGTATCATCTAAGATACAGATTTGAAAACACCTAGAGGTCCATCATCTAAAATATTAATCAATCGTGGTTCATTCACACAACAGAATTCTAGGCAGCTCTGGTAGAGATCTGTCATATCTGTGATTGCCCATCATCTCTTAAAAAGCCTTTCTCTACTGAGAAATTTCTCATATTACAAATCTCACGTCCCAGCTTGAAAGCTGAGAATCGAATTCCTAGGCTCCTTTGCAGCTAAACGGCAAACATGTGACCAGGTCTCCATTGATGGGAATATCCACACAAGACTTTGCTTGAGAAGTAAGAAGTGTAAGACAAGAGACTCTGCTCAGAGCTTCTACTTTTGCAGGGGAAGCTGCCTTCCTGGCTCAGGATGACGGTGGAAGCAACTACAGTCCAGTCAAATCCCTGCTACCTGTTGCTCCGTACAGGCAGGAGTACGGGTGGCTCCCACCGAATACTAGAACTATGCACGGCTTGGCCATTGTTTCTGGAAAGTTAGATGCCCCCTCTTCTTCCAGCCCTCCAAACGATTCCATGAGTTACCTAAAAATCCTAATACCTTTTTGGCTTAACCATCTGGAGTAGATTCAGTTGTTTGCCACAAAAACCACCAACTACAAAAGAATGAGGAAGCTCTTTGTGCACTCATATGGAAGGAAAGATCATTAGGTTAAACTGCTGAAAAGAAGAAAGCAAGACGCACAATAGGGCATGGCAGGTATTTTTTTTTTAAAGGGGTTGAATCTAGATGCATTGACTTATATATTCATATGCTATCTCTGGAAATTGAAGCTAACTAGCTTCGCTGCAGCTGCTTCCAGGGAAGGGAATAGGTTGGCTAGGGTACAGGGGTAGGGAAGAGTTTACTGTATTTCATTTTGTACCTTTTGAATTTTGAATCATGTGAATGTATGATTTTTAAAAATGAATTCAGAAAAGTTGTAAAGAGCAAGAGACAAAGCCTGGACTTCCCTGGTGGTGCAGTGGTTAAGAATCCACCTGCCAATGCAGCGGACACAGGTTTGAGCCCTGGTCCAGGAAGATCCCACATGCTGCAGAGCAACTAATCCCATGTGCCACAACTACTCAGCCTGCGCTCTTGAGCCCGTGAGCCGCAAGTACTGAGACAGGGCACCTAGAGCCCGTGCTCCACAACAAGAGAAGCCACCGCAATGAGAAGCCCACACACAGCAACGAAGATTAGTCCCTGCTCGCCACAACTAGAGAAAGCCTGCATACAGCAACGAACACCCAACGCAGCCAAAAATAAAATAAATTAATAATTTTTTTAAAAAAAGAGACAAAGCCTAAACCCATGTCAGCAAGAACTAGTATAGACATACCCCAAAACCATTCACCTGTCACCTGCTCGAAGGGTGATTTCAAAACAAAGTGCCCACCTGGAGAAAGCTGCAAAAGCCCTCCCTCACCAAGCCCAGATTTCACACACACAAAGTGCTATTTCCTCTAAGTTGTCAACATAGGACAAGGCAGCAGCTTGCTTTATCATTTTTTTGATCTCTATTTTATTTATTTCCTCTCTGATCCTTACTATTTCCCTCCTTCTGACTTCAGGTTTTATTTGTTGTTCTTTTTCTAATTCTTTTAGGTGGTAGGTTAGGTTGTTTATTTGAGATTTTTCTTATCTCTTTGAGGAAGGTCTGTGTCGCTATGAAGTTCCCTCTTAGGACTGCTTTTGCTGCATCCCATAGATTTTGTACAGTTGTGTTTTCATTGTCATTTGTCTCAAGGTTTTTTTGTTTTGTTTTGTTTTGTTTTTTGCGGTACGCGGGCCTCTCACTGTTGTGGCCTCTCCAGTTGCGGAGCACAGGCTCCGGACACGCAGGCACAGTGGCCATGGCTCACGGGCCTAGCTGCTCCGCGGCATGTGGGATCTTCCCGGACCGGGACACGAACCCGTGTCCCCTGCATCGGCAGGCAGACTCTCAACCACTGCACCACCAGGGAAGCCCTCTCAAGGTATTTTTTAATAGCAGCTTGCTTTATAAAAACTAGTCATCTTTGTCAAAGGTAGCTCTATCTAGCTGGGTGACCATGAAGAAGGCACCTGACCTCCCTCGGTCTTCCATGTCATCTACTGGAATGAAGCAGTCAGACTATATAGAACACAAAGCTTTCTCTAGATCCAAAAATTCTTAAAAAAAGGAATTGTATGGGTGAAAGCTAAAACTATGGTTTGAACCTCTCCCTCTGGCACTTACCACTTCTACTTGTATTATGGTTCTGAGGATACCTGCTACATCCCCCTAAAACAAGGCTGTAAGTCTCTTGAGGGCAAGTCCTGGATTTCTTTTTAAAAACCATCCTTGCATTCCCCACAGCACACATCCCACTGATTTCTCGTTAGGAAAGCTCACGGAATGAATTAAATATGCCTACTTTGACTTAACTCTTCACTCACTAATAGAACCCCTATGCATGTTGCTTTGTACCTCTGAATTGTGACTTATAGGTGAATATATCAACCTATTCCCCCCCAAAATTTTTAAGTTTCAAAGGATAGCAAGAACCTGACGTGAGCTCAGGTAAATCATTTTTAATCACCAAATTTCAAGCAAGCAAAGGCAAAGAGAAACACAGTTGACCCTTGAACACAGGTTTGAACTGCACAGGTCCACTTATAACGTGGATTTTTTTTTCAATAGTAAATACTACACGAGCTGCAGCTGGTTGAATCCACAGATGTGGAGGAACTGCATATATGGAGGACATACTCCAAGTTACATGTGGATTTTCGACTTTGGAGGATCAGCGCCCCTAATCTCCAGGTTGTTCAAGGGCCAACTGTACAACATATCTTCCAGGGCTTTGAATGTACTCTGTTTTGTTTTGTTTTGTTTTGGTTTGGTTTGATTTGTTTGGGTGGGGGGAGACAGGGGAGGGAGAAGGAACATTTTTGTATTAACAGACAAAAATATGGGGCTTCCCTGGTGGCGCAGTGGTTGACAGTCCGCCTGCCGATGCAGGGGACACGGGTTAGTGTCCCGGTCCGGGAAGATCCCACATGCCGTGGAGCGCCTGGGCCCGTGAGCCATGGCCGCTGAGCCTGCGCGTCCGGAGCCTGTGCTCTGCAACGGGAGAGGCCACAACAGTGAGAGGCCTGCGTCCCGCAAAAAAAAAAAAAATGACAAAAATATGCTAAGGGGTCGAATATGATATTAATACGGCTCTTAAAGACAAGAATTCAAAGAAATTCAACACTCAGGCTAGCTTCTTTGGTTTTTGCACAGTGGACTGGCATATATAGGTTTGACAGAGTGATTCTACAGATTTTTTTCATCATGTACCTAGATCGTCTTTTGGAATAAGGAAGGATTATAGGTAGTGAAGAGATTTGATAACAATGATTTCTCATTATGACTTTTGTTATCTAGGCCTTCTTCGGCAAGCCAGTGCCACAGCTCTGGAAGCTGCCCAAGCCAGCTGCACACATGCAGGCACCCTCATCAGGGTCAGGAGTTCCTCGGGGCTGGCACCTGCCCAGGAATTGATGAGATGAAGGAAACATACACACACAAAAAAGCAGTCTTAACACTAGAACTGAATTAAAATGCAATTACAGGTCAGATTACAAAAGAAACTTTGTTTGGGGATTCTGGCCCAGGTTTCTAGCCTCTGCACATCACAGTATTTCATACTGCTGGAGGCAGCAAAATCTCAGGTGAACACACATGCTGCCAGGATCATACAAAGCTTTTACTGATTCTGGCAACTCAGACTTACCTCAGCAGCCAAAGGGTTCGCTTTTCAATTTGTTTACTGACATTTTTAGTGCTTTTCATAAATAAACTTACAGGTTGAGGTTATTTGGTATTTTTATAAGTTTGTTGATTTCGGTCCATTCTATATTTTATATCTTTTTACATACTTGTGCGCACACGCGCACGCGCACACACACTCATACACACATTTCATTTTTAAAGAAACTAGTGCCAAAAAAAATGAGAGAGAGAGAAAGGAATAAAGAAACCTGTGCCTTAGTGAGACGAACAGAGCACGCCAGGACATCTCACGTAAGTGGAGCATCCATTTATTATACACAGATCCTTGAAATGCTTCAGAGGGAATGAACAAGTGCAAGTTCAGTCTCAGATCACACCGGAGTTCTCAGTCTCCAGTATGAACCCAGACAGATTGGAACCTTCCAGCAGAGTTAAACTTATACCAGGCACAGCAGTTTCTGGTGGGGTAGGCAACCTGACTTCATTAATTGGGTTTCTTTGTCGAGTTCCTAGTGAAGACCCTATCCAGCTGTTAAAATAACAAACGCCCCACTCACCTCCCCTCTGAGGATGCTGACCCCCATCAAAGCAGGCTACTACAGGGCACCAAAGCTGGAGACGGCCCCTCCCTGTTCAAGACAGTTCTCCACCCAGCATGGCCTTGTGACAACCAGCACACTCAGTCCCCCGCATCATCATGGCAAATCCAGGTGGCTTTAAGGGGCTTCAGCCCAACTAGCTGGAACCCAGCCCCAAGCCTATCATGCTATTGCTCCTACTGTGACCCAGTGGCTACATTATCTTGACCAAACCCACCTCTTTCCATGACCAAATAAATCCCCTTTCTATGCCCCAGCTACACACGTCCATCCTCTTCCCTCTCTAGCATGACAGACACCCATCACTGAAGGCCTGGCCTTACTCTCACCTGTCTGTCCTTGTCCTGCACCTCACCCCCAGCTACCTGCTGACACTTCCCTGATGCCCAAACTTTCCCTGCTCTTAGATCTCCTGCCAATGAGCTGTGCTTGCCAGGAGGGACATCCCTAGGACCCAGGAGTGGTGGGTCCTCCCTTCAATCACATGGAGACACTAATTCATCAGCCCAGACAGACTGCATTGCCTGACCTGATACAATCTACCCGTCCCCCTAAACAGGTGCCCCCACCACAATGGATGAGCTGAGACCTAGGTCCTGATTCCTCCCAAAGTATTCTTTCCCAAGTCCGCTCCACTTTCACAAGTCATGCCTGAAGATTTGACAACTTAGAGATAACTGACACAGAAAGAAGAGTCCCTGCCCTCAAAGGGTTTCTAATCTGTTGTTATGGACTGAACATCTGTGAACCCCCCAAATTCGTATGTTAAAACCCTACCCGCCAGTGTGACGATATTAGGAGATGGGGCCTTTGAAAGGTGATTGAGGGGACTTCCCTGGCGGTCCAGTGGTTAAGACTCCATGCTTGAACTGCAGGAGGCACAAGTTCGGTCCCTGGTCAAGGAACTAAGATCCCACAAGCCGCGCGGCAAAAAAAGAAAGGTGATTAGGATGAGATGAGGTCATGAAGGTGGAGCTCTCAAGAATGGAATTTGTACCTTACAGAGTCACAAGAGAGCTTGCTTCCTCTCTCTGCTCCCCACCATGTGAAGACACAGCCAGAAGTCAGCAGTCTGCAACCCAGAAGAGGGCCATCACCAGAACCCAGCCATGTTATAGCACCGTGATCTCAGACTTCCAGCCTCTAGAAATGTGAGAAGTAAATTTCTGTTGTTTATAAGCCACTCATTTTGTGGTATTTTGTTACAGCAGCCTGAGCTAAGTAAGACATAATCTGATTGGGGTGTGTGTATCTAAGAAGTCTGAGGAAAAAGGATGAACATTCCTCAAACACCCACTACCCACCCTCCAAACAGTATACTTTTCTCTTTTATGTTTCATTTCTAACATTTAAACTAATCCTACATGAATGGTTTTTCAGATAAGTACTTCAGGGTTTAGAAAGATTATTAGAGAAATTCTGGATAATGAGAAACCACCTGAACTGAAAGATCTTGCCGCCGACAATTTCTATTAGAGATGTCATGTGAACCAAATTCACTGAGCGAATAGGCAACCCCTTACGTTCCATTCAGTCCTCTTATTTAGCACACTATGGCAGTGAATGGAATCGGGCTTATCAACTGAAAGATACAAACTATCTGCACCTTGGCAGCCAGAGAAAATACAAATTAGGTCCCACGATTCCCTGGCCTTCCAAATGGCCATGGACACACATGTGTGAGAGAAGGAGCAGGTGTAAAGGGTACAGCCTCAGAACTCAGTATATTCTCTCAAATGAACCAAGGAATGAACCACAAAGCACACTCCATCCTAACTGTGTTGTAACCAGCTAAGCTAACCAGAGTACAGAACAGAAACTGATTAACATTTGCCACTTTTCTTTTGCTGCCCAGCATCAGAACCCCTTGCCAACGTTTATGAAATTTTCCACCTGCCTCCAGCTCAATAAGCTAAAAACGTGAGATACCCACTTTCGTGATTTCTTCTCAATCAGGGTATGCGCACAGCACCTAAGCGTGGCCAGATACAACACACAGGTGTTTGAATCAGTAATGAGTGATGTGAGGCAGGAGGAATAGTAGACCATTGTATTCTGGAAACAGCAGCAACCCCAGTGCCCAGGGGAGGCAAGGTGCCCAGCCTCACGCCCAATGTCCAGGGCAGGCAATGTGTGGTGTGGCTGGAGGCAGCCAATATTCAGTAGCTACCGTTCCAGCATCCTCACTGGACCAATTCTGTGCTGTAATGTGTGCCTGTTGTTCTGGCACTGTTGCCCCTTAGCTGTGCATTTTTCAAGATGTTTCTCCAGTTTTCCGAAAGAAAGACTGAGCTACCCAGTGTCCTGCCAATAAACTCCCTTTCTGCCTAAATTACCCACAGGTAATTTCTGTTCCTAATGGGACAATGTTACTAAGAATCCTGGGTGTTACAGAGGACAGGTCAAAGACAAGCCTTGATTGGTCCAGAGCATCCAAACCTGGCTGTATCAATCATTTACTGCTGCAAAAAAACCACCCCAAAACTTTAAAACAACATTTATTTAGTTCATAGTTCTGGGGATCAGCAATGTGGGCTGAGCTCAGCTGAGCAATGATACTGATCTAAGCCAGACTCGGCTGAACTCAGGTGGGACGCGCTTACGCTTCCGCAGTTAGCCTTGGGCTGACTGGGCGCCTCCACTCTCCACACGGCCTCTCACCCTCCAGCTGGTGAGCCTGGGCTTTTGCACGTGGTGGCAAAGTTCCCAGAGGAGCAAGAACTGAAGCTGAAATCCTTCTTCAGGCCTAGGTTCAAAACTTACCCAAGGTCTCTTCTACTGTATACTATGGTCAAACCAAGTCACAAGGCCAGCCAAGACTCTAAGGATGGAGACACAGGCTCCACCTCTTGATGAAAGGAGCTGTACAGTATTGGGGGAATCTTGAAATCTACCATACCTGACTGTTTCATACATAGCCCCATGGGGAAGCTGTCACAATAGGGATTCCGACTTATTAGAACTGCTTACATCTAGAATCTGTGCTCTCACAACCATTCCCTTTGACCACCACCAATGCCAGCCACTGATTCAACAATACCTAACTAGAAGCAATAAACACACAGTGCTGAGCCTGCCAACTCTGCAGCCTGTGAACAGTTTTGTACAGGGCAGGCCGCTTGGATCTCTCTTCCTGTAGGGCATGCTGAAGATTATGGACTAGAATCATGTGGCATCAGACAACCAGATCTCTGGCTCTGGGCCTTTCTTTCTCTGAACCTCAGCTTTCCTCCCTGGCAAAGCTCAAAATCAACATTTTCTGCATATGAACAAATCAGTACTTTGATCACTTCAGGCAGAGGACTAGTTAATATGCCTAAGTTACAGAAAAACTTACTATAACTTGAAGGGAATCTTAAAAAGCTCTGAATTTATTTGAAAAGATTTAACTATATCCTTTTCCAAGAGCCACTCAAATTGTCAGACCCACAAACTGAAATTAGATGTTTCCCTGACAACTGTTGAACTGAGAAAGGGAGGGCTCCTGCAAGAAGTCTCCATGGAAACCACCCAATCCTGGCATCAACCATTTACCTTAGACTTTGGCTGACATTCAATCACATCAAATCAGCAATAAAAATGTAAGCAAGATGGGAGTTCCCTGGCAGTTCAGCGGTTAAGACCCTGTGCTCCCACTGCAGTGGACATGCAGTTCGATCCCTGATGGGGGTAAGATGCTACATGCGAGCAGCACGTTAAGACCCTGTGCTCCCACTGCAGTGGACATGCAGTTCGATCCCTGATGGGGGTAAGATGCTACATGCCGAGCAGCACGGCCAAAAAAAAAAAAAAAAAAAGTAAGGAAGATGGAAGGCCTTTGGAGCAATGAAGAATGTCAGTGTTTGGTACAGTGAGATTTTCCAGAAAAAAGAAGACATAATCAGTCCAAACATATCAGGACTCTGATTAAGAAGCCTATGCATACCCAACGCTATCTTTTTTTTTTGGCTGTCCCACACGGCACGTGGGACCTTAGTTCCCCGACCTGGGACTGAACCCAGGCCCTCCGCAGTGAAAGCACGGAGTCCTAACCACTGGACTGCCAGGGAAGTCCCCAACCCATTTTTCTTAAATACACCAAAAAGAAGTTTTGGAACAACAGTGTCTGGTTTTCCTAGGGCTGCTGTGACAAAATACCACAAAGTGGGTGGCTTAAAACAACAGAAATTTGTTGCCTTACAGTTCTGGAGGCTGGAAGTCCAAAATCAAGACATCAGCAGGGTTTGTTCCTTCCAAGGGTTCTGAGGAAAAATCTGTTCCATGCCTCTCTTCTAACCTCTGGCAGCCCCAGGAGGTTCCTTGGCTTGTAATACATCACTCCAATCTTCATCGTCCCATGGCATTGTTCCTGGGTGAATTAGGAGTCCACCCTTCTCCAGTATGATCTCATCTTAACTTCATTACATCTGCAAACACCTACTTCCAAATCAGGTCACATTCCAAGGTACTGGGGGTTAGGACCTCAACGTGTCTTTCTACGGGGACACAATTCCACCCACAACACACAGCTTTTATATAAAGTATTTGATTTTACCTATTCACTAAGTGTTTGTTACAGCAAAATGACAGCTCTATTTAATGTACAACTTAATCAAAACATAAGGCTTGTACTTGGTGACACAACCACACTGAGCTACAATGAAATCTGAGCAGTGCAACATCTACTCTGGGCAGCCATGTGCCCAGCTCAAAAATGGAGTTTCTACTACCTTAGAGAAGGGGCTAGGGATCAGGGAACAGCAAGAAATCTCTATCACATAGGCAAAGAGAAAAATCACTCAGGAAAACAAGTCAGTGTCTAGACACTCTGGTCCTTAGGTGAGCACCCACTGCAGGAACAAGATGATAAAAGTTAATGGTGGTTGGAAATGACCTTGGAACTGAATTGAAAAAACCAGTTTGTGTATAACAGAAAACCAGAGGCAAAAGGTACTCAAAGGGCATACACTGAATAGCATCTCAAATTAGCAGCACTTGAGGAAACAAGTCAATCATACACCTTTGTACAGAGACTCACATGGACCCCTCCATGGCTCCATTTCAGAACAAAACTGGGCCAGGGCCTTAGAACATCACCAAATATAAAAGTGCTACATTATTTAATATTTATGATTCTTCTGACTCTGATCCTTTCAGATAGTTTTTTTCCTAAAATACTTTTTTTAATTAAAATTTTTATTTTGAAATAATTATAGATTCACATGCAGTTGTAAGAAATTATACACAGAGGCCCTGTGTAACCTTTACCCAGTTCCCCACAACGGTAACATCTTACGAAACTATAATGAAAGAGCACAACCAGGTTACTGACTTTGACACAGTTAACATAGAGAACATTGCCATCACCACAAGGACCTTCATGCTACCCTTTTATAGCCAATCATTTCCTTCCCACCCCTGCCCCCTCAACCCCTGAGAACCACTAATCTGTTGTCCATGTCTATAATTTTGTCATTTAAAATAAGTTATATAAATGGAATCACATAATATCTACCATTCAGGACTGGCTTTGTTCACTCAGCATAAATCTCTGGAGATCCATACAGGTTGTTGTGTACATCAATAGTTCATTCCTTTATACTGCTGAGTAGTATTCCATGATATGGATGTACCAGTTTGTTAAACCATTCACCCAATGAAGGGCATCTGTATCATTTCCAGTTATGGGCTATTAGGAATGAAGCTGCTATAAACATTTGTGTACATGCTTTTGTATTAACATAAATCTTCATTTCTCTGGGATAAATGCCCAGGAGTATAATTACTGGGTCCCATATGGTAGTTACATATTTAGTGTTTCTAAGAAACTGTCAAACTATTTTCCAGAGGGGCTGTACCACTGTACATTCCCATCAGCAACGGATTAGTGATCCCATTTCTCTGCAGCATTTAGTGAGGTCACTATTTTTTAATCCATCTACTCTGATAGGTATGTAGTGATATCACATTTGGCTTTAATTTGCATTTCTCCAATAGCTCATGATGTTGAACATCTTTTCCTGTGCTTGTTTGTCATTTGTATATCCTCTTCACTGATATATTTCTTCATGTCTTTTGGCCATTTTCTTTTTTATTTCCATTTTCTAATTGGACTGTTTGCTTTTTTTAATGCTGAGTTTTGAGAATTTTTACTATATTGCAGATAGTCCTTTGTCAGACATTTGCTTTGCAAATATTTTCTCCCACTCTGCAGCTTCTCTCCTTTTTTTTTAACATCTTTATTGGAGTATAATTGCTTTACAATGGTGTGTTAGTTTCTGCTTTATAACAAAGTGAATCAGCTATACATATACATATACCCCCATACCTCCTCCCTCTTGAGTCTCCCTCCCACCCTCCCTATCTCACCCCTCTAGGTGGACACAAAGCACTGAGATGATCTCTCTGTGCTATGCGGCTGCTTCCCACTAGCTATCTATTTTACGTTTCGTACTGTATATATGTCCATGCCACTCTCTCACTTCATCCGACCTTACCCTTGAGACTCCCCGTGTCCGCAAGTCCATTCTCTACGCCAGCATCTTTGTTCCTGTCCTGCCCCTAGGTTCATCAGAACCATTTTTTTTTAGATTCCGTATATATGTGTTAGCATATGGTATTTGTTTTCTCTTTCTGACTTACTTCACTCTGTATGACAGACTCTAGGTCCATCCACCTCACTACAAATAACTCACTTTCGTTTCTTTTTATGGCTGAGTAATATTCCATTGTAAACATGTGCCCCATCTTCTTTATCTATTCATCTGTCAATGGACACTTAGGTTGCTTCCATGTCCTGGCTATTGGAAACAGAGCTGCAATGAACATTGTGGTACATGACTCTTTTTGAATTATGGTTTTCTCAGGGTATATGCCCAGTAGTGGGATTGCTTGGTTGTATGGTAGTTCTATTTTTAGTTTTTTAAGGAACTCCATACTGTTCTCCACACTGGCTGTATCAAATTACATTCCCACCAACAGTACAACAGGGTACCCCTTTCTCCACACACTCCAGCATTTATTGTTTGTAGATTTCTGATGATGGCCATTCTGACTGGTGGGAGGTGATACCTCATTGTAGTTTTGATTTGCATTTCCCTAATGATTAGTGATGTCGAGCATCCTTTCATGCGTTTGTCAGCATTCTGTATATCGTCTTTGGAGAAATGTCTATTTAGGTCTTCTGCCCATTCATGGATTGGGTTGTTTGGTTTTTTTGATATTGAGCTACATGAGCTGCTTGTAAATTTTGGAGATTACTCCTTTGTCAGGGGCTTCATTTGCAAATATTTTCTCCCATTCTCAGGGTTGTCTTTTCATCTTCCTTATGTTTTCCTTTGCTGTGCAAAAGCTTGTAAGTTTCATTAGGTCTCATTTGTTTATTTTTGGTTTTATTTCCATTTCTCTAGGAGGTGGCTCAAAAAGGATCTTGCTGTGATTTATGTCATACAGTGTTCTGCCTGTGTTTTCCTCTAAGAGTTTTATAGTGTCTGGCCTTACATTTAGGTCTTTAATCCATTCTGAGTTTAATTTTGTGTATAGTGCTAGTAAGTGTTCTAATTTCACTCTTTTACATGTAGCTGTCCAGTTTTCCCAGCACCACTTATTGAAGAGGCTGTCTTTTCTCCACTGTATATTCTTGGCTCCTTTATCAACAATAAGATGACCATATGTGCATGGGTTTATCTCTGGGCTTTCATTCCAGTTCCATTGATCTGTATTTATGTTTCTACGCCAGTACCAAACTGTCTTGATTACTGTAGCTTTGTAGTATAGTCTGAAGACTGGGAGCCTGATTCCTCCAGCTCCGTTTTTCTTTCTCCAGATTGCTTTGGCTGTTCAGGGTCTTTTGTGTTTCCATACTAATTGTGAAATTTTTTGTTCTAGTTCTGTGAAAAATACCGGTGGTAGCTTGATAGGGACTGTATTGAACCTGTAGATTGCTTTGGGTACTATAGTCATCTTCACAATGTTGATTATTCCAGTCCAAGAACATGGTATATCTCTCCATCTGTTTGTATCATCTTTAATTTCTTTCATCAGTGTCTTATTACAGTTTTCTGCATACAGGTCTTTTGCCTCCTTAGGTAGGTTTATTCCTAGGTTTTTTATTCTTTTTGTTGCAATGGTAAATGGGAGTGTTTCCTTAATTTCTCTTTCAGATTTTTCATCAGTAGTGTATAGGAATGCAAGAGATTTCTGTGCATTAATTTTGTATCCTGCTACTTTACCAAATTCATTGATTAGCTCTAGTAGTTTTCTGGTAGCATCTTTAGGATTCTCTATGTACAGTATCATGTCATCTGCAAACAGTGACAGCTTTACTTCTTCTTTTCCGATTTGGATTCCTCTTATTTCTTTTTCTTCTCTGATTCCTCTGGCTAAAACTTCCAAAACTATGTTGAATAACACTGCTGAGAGTGGGCAACGCTGTCTTGTTTCTGATCTTAGAGGAAATGGTTTCAGTTTTTCACCACTGAGAACAATGTTGGCTGTGGGTTTGTCATATATGGCCTTTATTATGTTGAGGTAAATTCCCTCTATGCCTACTGTGTGGAGAGTGTTTATCATAAATAGGTATTGAATTTTGTCAAAAGCTTTTTCTGCATCTATTGAGATGATCATATGGTTTTTCTCCTCCAGTTTATTAATATGGTGTATCACATTGATTTCGGTATATTGAAGAATCCCTGCATTCCTGGGATAAACCCCACTTGATCATGGTGTATGATCCTTTTAATGTGCTGTTGGATTCTGTTTGCTAGTATTTTGTTGAGGATTTTTGCATCTATGTTCATCAGTGATATTGGCCTGTAGTTTTCTTTCTTTGTGACATCTATGTCTGGTTTTGGTATCAGGCTGATGGTGGCCTTGTAGAATGAGTTTGGGAGTGTTCCTCCCTCTGCTATATTTTGGAAGAGTTTGAGAAGGACAGGTGTTAGATCTTCTCTAAATGTTTGACAGAATTCGCCTGTGAAGCCATCTGGTCGTGGGCTTCTGTTTGTTGGAAGATTTTAATCAGTTTCAACTTCAGTGCTTGTGATTGGTCTGTTTATATTTTCTATTTCTTCCTGGTTCACTCTCGGAAGGTTGTGCTTTTCTAAGAATTTGTCCATTTCTTCCAGGTTGTCCATTTTATTGGCGTGTAGTTGCTTGTAGTAATCTCTCATAATCCTTTGTATCTCTGCAGCATCTGTTGTAACTTCTCCTTTTTCATTTCTAATTCTATTGATTTGAGTCTTCTCCCTTTTTTTCTTGATGAGTCTGGCTAATGGTTTATCAATTTTGTTTATCTTCTCAAAGAACCAGCTTTTAGTTTTATTAATCTTTGCTATTGTTTTCTTCATTTCTTTTTCATTTATTTCTGATCTGATCTTTATGATTTCATTCCTTCTGCTAACTTTTGGGGGTTTTTGTTCTTCTTTCTCTGTTTTAGGTGTGAGGTTAGGTTGTTTATTTGAGATGTTTATTGTTTCTTTTGGTAGGATTATATTGCTATAAACTTCCCTCTTAGAACTGCTTTTGCTGCATCCCATAGGTTTGGGGTCATTGTCTTTTCATTGTTATTTGTTTCTACATATTTTTTAATTTCCACTTTGATTTCTTCAGTGATCGCTTGGTTACTTAGTAGTGTATTATTTAGCCTCCATGTGTTTGTATTTTTTCAGATTTTTTCCTGTAATTGATATCCAGTCTCATATCACTGTGGTCAGAAAAGATACTTGATAGGATTTCAATTTTCTTAAAGTTACCAAGGCTTGATTTGTGGCCCAGATATGATCCATTCTGGAGAATGTTCCATGAGCACTTGAGAAGAAAGTGTATTCTGTTGTTTTTGGATGGAATGTCCTATAAATATCAATTAAGTCCATCTTGTTTAATGTATCATTTAAAGCTTGTGTTGCCATATTTATTTTCATTTTGGATGCTCTACCCATTGGTGAAAGTGGGGTGTTAAAGTTCCCTACTACAATTGCGTTACTGTCGATTTCCCCTTTTATGGCTATTAGCATTTGCCTTATGTATTGAGGTGCTCTTGTGTTGGGTGCATAAATATTTACAATTGTTATACCTTCTTCTTGGATTGATCCATTGATCATTATGTAGTGTCCTTCTTTGTCTCTTGTAACAGTCTTTATTTTAAAGTCTATTTTGTCTGATAAGAGCAGTGCTACTCCAGCTTTCTTTTGATTTCCATTTGCAGGGAATATCTTTTTCCATTCCCTCACTTTCAGTCTGTATGTGTCACTAGGTCTGAAGTGGGTCTCTTGTAGACAGCATATATATGGATCTCGTTTTTGTATCCATTCAGCCAGTCTATGTCTTCTGGTGGGAACATTTAATCCATTTACATTTAAGGTAATTATCAATATGTACGTTCCTATTACCATTTTCTTAATTGTTTGGGGTGTGTTATTGCAGGTCTTTTCCTTCTCTTGTGTTTCCTGCCTAGAGAAGTTCCTCTAGCATTTCTTGTAAAGCTGATTTGGGTGCTGAATTCTCTGAGCTTTCACTTCTCTGTAAAGTTCATCATTTCTCCATGGACTCTGAATGAGATCTTTGCTGGGTCGAGTAATCTTGGTTGTAGGTTTTTCCCTTTCATCACTTTAAATATGTCCTGCCACTCCCTTCTGGCTTGCAGAGTTTCTGCTGAAACATCACCTGTTAACCTTATGGGGATTCCTCTGTATGTTATTTGTTGCTTTTCGTTGCTGCTTTTAATATTTTTTCTTTGTATTTAATTTTTGATAGTTTGATTAATATGTGTCTTGGCATGTTTCTCCTTGGGTTTATCCTGTATGGGACTCTCTGCTCTTCCTGGACTGATTGACTATTTCCTTTCCCATATTAGGGAAGTTTTCAACTATAATCTCTTCAAATATTTTCTCAGTCCCTTTTTCTCTTCTTCTGGGACCCCTATAATTCGAATGTTGGTGCGTTTAATATTGTCCCAGAGGTCTCTGAGACTGTCCTCAATTCTTTTCATTCTTTTTTCCTTATTCTGCTCTGCGGTAGTTATTTCCACTATTTTATCTTCCAGGTCACTTATCCGTTCTTCTGCCTCAGATATTCTGCTATTGATTCCTTCTAGAAAATTTTTAATTTCATTTATTGTGTTTTTCATCATTGTGTGTTTGCTCTTTAGCTCTTCTAGATCCTTGTTAAACATTTCTTGTATTTTCTCCATTCTACTTCCAAGATTTTGGATCATCCTTACTATCATTACTCTGAATTCTTTTTCAGGTAGACTGCCTATTTCCTCTTCGTTTGTTTGCTCCTGTGGGTTTTTACCTTGCTCCTTCATCTGCTGTGTGCTTTTCTGTCTTCTCATTTTGCTTATCTTACTGTGTTTGGGGTCTCCTTTTCACAGGCTGCAGGTTCGTATTTCCCACTGTTTTTGGTGTCTGCCCCAAGTGGCTATGGTTGGTTCAGTGGGTTGTGCAGGCTTCCTGGTGGAGGGGACTGGTGCCTGTGTCCTGGTGAATGAGGCTGGATCTTGTCTTTCTGGTGGTCAGGACCACATCCGGTAGTGTGTTTTATGGTGCCTGTGACCTTATTATGATTTGAGGCAGCCTCTCTGCTAATAGGTGGGGTTGTGTTCCTGTCTTGCTAGTTGTTTGTCATAGGGTGTCCAGCAGTGTACCTTGCTGGTCATTGAGTGGATCTGGGTCTTAGTGCTGAGATGGAGATCTCTGGGAGAGCATTCGCTGTTTGATATTATATGGAGCCGGGAGGTCTCTGGTGGACCAATGTCCTGAATTCAGCTCTCCCACCTCAGAGGCACATGCCTGACACCTGGCCGGAGCACCAAGACCCTGTCAGCCACACTGCTCAGAAGAAAAGGGAGAAAGGAAGGAAGGGAGAAAGGGAGTAAGGGAGGGAGGGAGGAAGGAAGGAAGGGAGGGAGGGAGAGAGGGAGGAAGAAGAGAAAAGAAAGTTATTAAAATAAAAAATAAAAAGATTATTAAAAATAAAAAATTAAAAAGTAATTTAAAGAAAGAAAAAAAAAGAAAGAGAGCAACCAAACCAAAAAACAAATCCACCAATGGTAACAAATGCTAAAAACTATAGTTTAAAAAAGAAAAAAAAAAGACAGACAGAACCCTAGGACAAATGCTGAAAGCAAAGTTATACAGACAAAATCACACAAAGAAGCATACACATACACACTCACAAAAAGAGAAAAAGGAAAAAATATATATATCTCTATATAAAAAAAGGAAAACAGCAACTAAATCAATAAACAAATCTACCAATGATAATAAACTCTAAATACTAAACTAAGATAAACATAAAACCAGAAACAAATTAGATGCAGAAAGCAAACCCCAAGTCTACAGTTGCTCCCAAAGTCCACCACCTCAGTTTTGGGATGATTAGTTGTCTATCCAGGTATTCCACAGGTGCAGGGTACATGAAGTTGATTGTGGAGATTTAATCCACTGCTCCTGAGGCTGCTGGGAGAGATTTCCCTTTCTCTTCTTCATTCGCACAGCTCCTGGGGTTCAGCTTTGGATGTGGCCCCGCCTCTGTGTGTAGGTCGCCTGAGGGCGTCTGTTCTTCGCTCAGACAGGGCGGGGTTAAAGGAGCAGCGGATTCGGGGGCTCTGGCTCACTCAGGCCGGGGCGAGGGAGGGGTACGGATGCGGGGCGAGCCTAAGTCGCGCCGTACATTCTCCCGGGTAAGTTGTCCCTGGATCACAGGACCCTGGCAGTGGCGGGCTGCACAGGCTCCCAGGAGGGGAGGTGTGGACAGTGCCCTGAGCTTGCACACAGGTTTCTTGGTGGCGGCAGCAGCAGCCTTAGCGTCTCATGCCCATCTCTGGGGTCCGCGCTGATAGCCATGGCTCACGCCCGTCTCTGGAGCTCCTTTAAGCAGCGCTCTTAATCCCCTCTCCTCGCGCACCAGGAAACAAAGAGGGAAGAAAAAGTCTCTTGCCTCTTCGGCAGCTCCAGACTTTTCCCCAGACTCCCTCCCGCCTAGCCGTGGCGCACTAGCTCCCTTCAGGCTGTGTTCACATCTGTTCACGCCACCAACCCCAGTCCTCTCCCTGCGCTCCGACCGAAGCCCCGCCCACTCTGGCGGGGGAGCAGATAAGCCTCTCGGGCTGGTGAGTGCCGGTCGGCCCTGATCCTCTGTGCTGGCATCTCTCCGCTTTGCCCTCCGCGCCCCTGTGGCTGTGCTGTCCTCCGCGGCTCCGAAGCTCCCCGCTCCGCCTCCCGCAGTCTCTGCCCGCGAAGGGGCTTCTAGTGTGTGGAAACCTTTCCTCCTTCACTGCTCCCTCCCACTGGTGCAGGTCCTGGCCCTATTCTTTTGTCTCTGTTTATTCTTTTTTCTTTTGCCCTACCCCGGTACGTGGGGAGTTTCTTGCCTTTTGGGAGGTCTGAGGTCTTCTGCCAGCGTTCAGTAGGTGTTCTGTAGGAGCTGTTCCACATGTAGATGTATTTCTGATGTGTTTGTTGGGAGGAAGGTCCAAGTCTTACTCCTCCACCATCTTGAAGGTCTCCCCTGCAGCTTGTCTCTTAACAAGAGATTTGTTTGGTATCAATTTTATCATGTTTTTTTCTTTTATGGATCATACTGTCAGTGGCAAGTCTAATAATTCTTTGCCTAGTCCTAGGTCCTGAATATTTTCTATTTATTTTGAAAAATTTATGGCTTTAAGTCTTACATTTAACTTTGTGATCCATTTTGAGTTATTTTTTGTATAAGGTGTGAGATTTAGATAGAGGTTCTTTTTTTCTTTTTTCTCTCTTTTTTTTTTTTTTGCCTACTGATGTTCAATTGATCCAGCACCATTTGTTGAAAAGGCAGTCTTTCCTCCTCCATTTAATTACTTTCACACTTTTGTCAAAATCAATTGGGTATATTTCTGTGGGCCTATTCATAGGTTCTTTGTTCTGTTCACTGATCTATGTATCTGTTCTGCCACCAATACCACATAGTCTTGATTACTATAGTTATATAAGTCTTGATATCAGGCAGATTGATTCTTCCTACTTTATTCTTCTTTTTCAAAATTGTTTTAGCTATTCTAGTTCCTTTGCCATCCATATAAATTTTAGAATAACCATATCTCTATCTACAGAAAAACTTGCTGGGATTTTTATAGGAATTATGTTAAACCTATGCATCAATTTGGGGAGAAATGACATCTTACTACATTGAGTCTTCTAATCCGTGAACATGGCATGTCTATTTATTTCAATCTTCTTTGACTTCTATCATCAGCACTGTGTACGTTTCAGGATACAAGTCCTGTGCATGCTTTGTTAGATTTACACTTTATTTTCTGAACAACTGTAACTGTTATTGTGATTTCAATGCTAATATATAGAAATACAGTTGATTTGTATATGTTTTATCTTTATCATGCAAACTTGCTGAACCCACTTATTAGTTCTAGAAGTTATTTTGTAGATTCCTTGGGACTTATACACAGACAATAACATCCTCTACAAATAGGGGCAGTTTTATTTCCTCCTTTCTGATCATATGCCTTTTATTTCCTTCTCTTGCCTAACTGCACTGGCTAGAGCTTCCAGAGCAATGTTGAAAAAAAGAGGTAGGAGGAGACATCCATGCCTTTAAAATGAACCCAGAAGAACCTCAGAGATGTAACAAGAAATGAAGAAAAATAAAGTCGTAAATATGTAGATAAATATAAATTAGTAGTTGGCAAACTAAGGTCTGCAAGCCAAATCTGGTCCACTCCCTGTTTCTGTAAATAAAGTCTTATTGAAACATAGGCATGCACAATCAATTACATATTATCTATGGCTGCTTTGGCACTACAACAGTGGAGCTGAGTAGTTTTAACAGAGACCATATGGCCCACAGAAGCTAAAATATTACCATCTGGCCCTCTACAGAAAAAGATTGCTGAACAAACAATGCCTGCATAAAATAATCTCTTGCAGAGTTTAATATATAATACTAAAGAATGTAAGACCTGAAACCATAAAACTCCTAGAAGAAAACATAGGCAGTATGCTCTTTGACTTCAGTCTTAGGAATATCTTTCTGGGTATGTCTCTGCAGGCAAGGGAAACAAAAGCAAAAATAGACGAAAGTGACTACGTCAAACTAAAAAGCTTCTGCACAGCAAAGGAAACCATCAAGAAAATGAAAAGACAAGTTACTGAATGGGAGAAGATATGTCAGATATCAGATAAGGGGTTAATATCCAATATATATAAATACATGCACCCCTATTTCATCACAGCATTATTTACATCATTACAATAGCCAAGATATGGAGACAACCTAAGTGTCCATCAACAGATGAATAAAGATGTGGTATATATATGCAATGGAATACTACTCAGCCATAAAAAATGATGAAATCTTGCCATTTGCAACAACATGGATGGACCTTGAGGGTATTATGCTAAGTGAAATAAGACAGATGGAGAAAGACAAATACCATATGATTTCACTCATATGTGAAATATTAAAAAAAACTAAATAAATAAATGAACAAACCAAACCAAACAAAAACAAATACACAGATACAGAGAACAGAGTAGTGGTTCCAAGAGGGGAAGGGAGGGGGGGAGTTAAATGAGTAAAAGGGGTCAACTGTATGGTGATGGATGGAAACTAAGCTTTTGGTGTGAATATGCTATAGAGTGTATATGATTAGAAACATAATATTGTATACATGAAGCTTATATGATGTTACAAAACAGTGTTACCTCAATTAAAAAATACATATACAATACTAAAATATACAGTAAAAATACATTGGGAGGTGGGAAAAGTAGAGTTAAAGAGCCTTGAATTGTCCAGGAAAAAAGATAAAGACAAATATTAATAATATCCCCTAAACACATCCTCTTAGGTTCAGAAGGTAGAAGAACCTCCAACTACTCTCGTTTTATTGTTTTTCAGACAAATCAAAGCGGAATCACTCACCTGCTAACATCACTGAACAGCAACATGCTATGTGTCTATAATAAATCCCTCTTTAAAATATCTACAAGCAGTACTCACCAGTGCCAAACCATCCATCACCATGCTATTCACTGCGAGGATGACCAGACCAACCATCCTGGTTTGCCTAGGCCTGAGGGGTTCCCAGGATGTAGGATTTTCAGTGCTAAAACTGAGAAAGTCCGAGTTGGTCACCCTCCTTCCAGCTCCAATGGCCCACACTAGTGAAATGGACTGAGCATGGCAGGACTAGTCCTTCTCTTTTCCATTCACTTCTAGTAGCCTAGTGAGCAGGTAAACAAGTGGAACTCATTAAAGTCAAGCACACCACCTCGCCTACAGGTGTCACTTACAATTGCTCCCCAAATTATGTCTCTGAGAGAACACAAACTCCTTGGCTCCTTAAAGGTGCAGTGTGTCAACAAGTTAACTGAAAGAGAAGAACTCATGGATATCTTGTCAGGCTCTAACTTCTCACTTTCTAGATCCCAGCGTCCTACTAAAGAATACCAATATGTAGCACAAAAACAAAATCTATTTTAATCTAAGAGAACTGGGAAACTTCCAAAGAGCACTGACCTGAAAAATCTTGACAGAGCAGAAGAAATTGATTTTCTACCAAAACCATGCAGAAGATTAGACTCAGATTTAGGCCAATAAAAGATTTACATTCCATCCAAGTCCCAATATAACATGATGCACAGATGAAAACATGCTTGTGAACTGATATAGCTGACACACATTAGAAAGGCCAAAGTAAAAATCAGCTCTTAAGAATGCTAGTCCCCCAAAAAAAAGAATGCTAGTCCCAAAGGCAAAAACACAACATATAAGTTGCATAAAATGTCTGTGATGAATCACAGCATATTGGTTTTTCAAATAGATTTTCATAATTAATTTTTATTCTCATTCTGGCCCCTTTTCAAAATGATTGCCCACAAAACCGCAGGATCAGAAAATATCTGTCATGCATTTATAATAATCAGAAAATTCTTAAAATTAATAATGGATATCTTAAATTACTGAAACCTCCAGCTTTCCAACTTTCACATATTAGACAACTACTCCACCTCCCCGCTACCACCCATGCAGACAACTGTTGATATTGCGTTTTTATTATAACCTCTATTAATTACGGTAAGGTCCCCGGCACTAAGAGTCAGTAGTAGTATTGGAGACCAGCCTAACCTTGATTGATCCAGGCACCTACCCTGGGCAGTGCACAAAGAAAGGCAGGTCTGCCCATCAGGTGGCCACCTATTCTGGCTACAGTGAAAATTAAAATTAAAGCTGTCTCTCACAACGCTCTTCACTTTTTCAAGTGTTCTTCAAATACTGATCTTTTTTTCAATCTTCCTATATCTAAAAAAGAAAAATACGGTGCATAGGATATCAAGTCAACAGATAAAGTCAAGAAAAGGCATCACTGTATAAATGAAGCATGACATTCGGACAGTAGGAATCAAAAACGAAAAGTGAGTTAGCCAGCCTCCATGTACAACTGGTCACATCCAACTGAACACAATTTTAAAAGAAAAAGGGGGCTTCCCTGGTGGCGCAGTGGTTGAGAGTCCGCCTGCCGATGCAGGGGACATGGGTTTGTGCCCCAGTCTGGGAAGATCCCACATGCCGCGGAGCGGCTGGGCCCGTGAGCCATGGCCGCTGAGCCTGTGCGTCCGGAGCCTGTGCTCCACAACGGGAGAGGCCACACAGTGAGAGGCCCGCGTACTGCAAAAAAAAAAAAAAAAAAAGAAAAAGAAAAATACTTAAAGGAAGCAAGAAGCTCTAAGCCAATGCAATCAATAGTGGTTCAAAGTAATGGGTTGAATCCTGAGGTGGAAATGTTTTTGATTTCATGGTCACACAGTTAAATACAATAAATCCATATAGCTCTGTACCTAGGCAAGGCCCTTCCTTAATTCCCAAAGCTCAAACCAAGTGTAATAAACAAAAGTATAGTTAAACTGCTTCAGGAAGAGGACCCATCAACATCCTCAAGTTTCAGGAAAACCTATTTGAACCTTAAAGATATCTAGAAAAACTCAGTTCTGAATCTGTTTAAACAAACCCCCTTTCCAAAAGCCACTCGAATTGATGGGCACCACACATAAACTGGAAGGGGATGCTTCCCAGCAATGGCTGGCCGAAGAAAGGAAGAGCTCCTGCAAGAAGCATCCACAGAAACTGCCCAGTCTTTTAACCTACCATTTATCTTATACTTTGGCTGTCACTCAAGTATACCAAACCAGCAACGAGAACATAAGGATGTTGGAAGGACTTTAGAAAATGAAGAATTCAGTGTTTGGTAGAGGGTGATTTTCCAGGAAAGAAAAGAAAGCAACAGCAGGCCAAACTCCTCAGGACTCAAGAGGCCTCTGCTAGTTCAGCCCTTTGAAATACAAATCTCCCAAATGAAGTATTTGCAACATAGCTTTTATATTAAGTATTTGATTTTGCCCATTCACAAATGTTTATAAAGGCAAATTTATAAAGGCAAATTTATATTTTCATTTACGTTGTGAATGATTTGGGTATTTTAAAGTATGAAATTCTGGTTTGAAATTTTAGAATATGAAAAGGAAATGCAATTTATAATTTTGCAACTATGGGATATAAGGATCCTATGTTTGTGGCAACCAACCTCCAAGATGGCCCCCAATAATCTACACCTACTAGTATTCAGGATGCCTTTGTACAGCCCTTTCCCACATTGTATCAGGGTTGTCTGTGTGACCAACTGAAGTGATGATATGTGACTTCTGAGACAAGGACATAAAAGATGCTATGGCTTCTCTCTTGCTGTCTGTCTCAGACCCTCACTCTAGGGGAAGCCAGCTGCCATGTCCTGAAGACACTCAGGCAGCCCTAAGGAGAGGCCCACGTGGTGAGGAACTGAGGCCTCATGCCAACAGCCATGTGAATAAGCCATCACGGAAGCAGATGCTCCATCTCCAATCAGGCCTTCAGATGATGGCAGCCCTGGATGACCACTTGACTGCAACCTCAAGATAGATTCTGGGGCTTCCCTGGTGGTGCAGTGGTTAAGAATCCGCCTGCCAATGCAGGGGACACGGGTTCAAGCCCTGGTCTGGGAAGATCCCACATGCCGCGGAGCAACTAAGCCCATGCGCCACAACTACTGAGCCTACACTCTACAGCCCACAAGCCACACCTACTGAGCCCGCGTGACACAACTACTGAAGCCCGTGCACCTAGAGCCTGTGCTCCGCAAGAGAAGCCACCACAATGAGAAGCCTACACACCACAACAAAGAGGAGCCCCTGCTCGCCGCAACTAGAGAAAGCCCAAACACAGCAACAAAGATCCAATGCAACCAAAAATAATTAATTAATTAATTCATTTTTTACAAAAAGAGAGATCCTGAACCAGAAACACACAGCTTAGCTTCTCCTGGATTCCTGATTATCAGAAACTGTGTGACATAATAAATGTCTATTGTTTCACAGTGCTAAGATTTGAGGTAATTTGTTACACAGCAATAGATAACTAATACAACACATAATTGTTATCACTTGGGCATCGCCTTCCTTTCTTTAGGTTGAAGCCAATGCTAAACAGGTAGTATGGTAGTGTGGAAAGAACAGGGTTCTACAGGCAAACATATTTGGGTCAAATTCTTAGGCCCACCACCTACAACCTGTGTATTCTTGGTCAAATTACTTAATTCCAATGCCTCAATTTCTTCATCTAAAACAAAATGGAGATGAGAAAATCAATTTCATAGAGTACTTGTAAAAAATCAAAATACAGTGGCTCCTTGAACAACATGCATTTGAACTGCACAGGTCCACTTACGCACAGACTTTTTTAATAGTAAATACTACAGTACTGCATGACCTGTGGTTGGTTGACTCTGTGGATGTGTAACCACAGATACAAGGGAACTACAGATTCGGCGGACTTCACACGTCATTTTCCACTGTGGGGAGGGTCAACACCCTGAACCCCACATTGCTCAAGGGTCAACTGTACATATAAAGAGCCTGATACTAAACAAGCATTTAATGTTAGTTCCCTCGCTATTTTAAGGGGTAAATGATTCTGCTAAAATTGAGACAATTTATGAACAAAACTTCAATTAAACTAAACTACTAAACCCTAGGAAAGCTGGAGAAGAACCCTTTTCCCAAGGATGCGAGGGAAGACTTTGAAGCCATCGCCAGGGCCTACCACGTAATTACAAAAACAAGGGGGCCACCCTATGTGCTGAGTGTTTTATATAATTTAATCCATTTAATCTTTTCTCAACACCCCTGCATTAATCTGGGTAAACTAGGTTACACTAAAGCAAGGTTTCTCAGCCTCAGCACTACTGACATCATGGGCCAGATCATTCTTGGCTGTGGGGGCTGTCCTGTGCACTCAAGGGTGTTTGGTGGCATCTGCCCACTACATGTCAACAGCACCTTCCCCAGCTCTGACAACCAACCAATGTCGCCAGACACTGCCAAATGTCTCAGGGGGAGAAGTGCAAAAATGCCTCTTACTTGAGGACCTGTGTGCTAAAGTATCAAACAGTCACCAAATCTTAAAGGCTTAAATTGACATTTTTTTCCTTGCTCATGCTACAAAGTCTATTCAGTCCTGGGACTCTCTCTGCCCAATGTTATTGTCATCCTGTGTCTACATCACCAGTCGCCATGGCAGAAGGTAAAAGAGACATGACAAACCACATGCTAGCTCTTAAAGCTTCTGCCTGGAAGAAGGCACAC
The DNA here is from genome assembly GCF_000442215.2 of Lipotes vexillifer. Lineage (NCBI taxonomy): Eukaryota > Metazoa > Chordata > Mammalia > Artiodactyla > Lipotidae > Lipotes > Lipotes vexillifer. The sequence continues at coordinate 607,496 of NW_006781860.1, read as the reverse complement.
ATCGCCTCCCCTCACAGGCCACTGGCCAAATCCATGGCCAAAGATGATATCAAGAAAGGGACACTGAACTTTTGTAAGCAATTATGCAGTCTATCGACCCCTAAAACATCCAGAGGTACTAACATTTTATACACGAAGAAAGGTATTCACAGGTAACTTGACAAAACTCACCACAGTCTACCAAGATTCAACCCATATTTACTCAACACGCATACAAAAAAATCAACGTTCTCTCCACTTTAACACTGGTTTTCAAACTGTTCTCTATGGAAGTGAACAGTTTCTATAAGTGCTTCAGAGATTCTATAACATCTAATTTGTTTTTCATTTTTTTTTAAATACATGTTTTTTTAATTTATTTATTTTATTTATTTTTGACTACATTGGGTCTTCCTTGCTGCATGCAGGTTTTCTCTAGTTGCGGTGAGCAGGGGCTACTCTTCATTGTGGTGCACAGGCCTCTCATTGCAGTGGCTTCTCTTGTTGTGGAGCATGGGCTCTAGGCGTGCGGGCTTCAGTAGTTGTGGCTTGAGGGCTCTAGAGCTCAGGCTCAGTAGTTGTGGTGCACGAGCTCAGTTGCTCCACGGCATGTGGGATCTTCCTGGAACAGGGCTCGATCCAGGGTCCCTTGCATTGGCAGGAGGATGCTTAACCACTGTGCCACCGGGGAAGCCCTAAAAATATATTTGATTCTACTCCTAAGTATATAGCCAAAAGAAATGAAGACAAATGCCCACATATAAACCTATACATGAATGATCATAGCAGCATTATTCCTAAAAGCCAAAAAGTGGAAACAACTCAAATATAGTAAGTCCCCTACATAAGAAAAAGTTCCCTTCCAAGAGCACGTTCGTAAATCCAATTTATTCATAAATCCAACAAAGTTAGCCTAGGTACCCAACTAACACAATCAGCTGTATATCAATAGTACTGTACCATAACAGGTTTATAATACTTTTTACACAAATAATACATAAAAAAACAAACACAAAAAATAGAGAAAACAGGGCTTCCCTGGTGGCGCAGTGGTTGAGAGTCTGCCTGCCAATGCAGGGGACATGGGTTCATGCCCCGGTCCATGAGGATCCCACATGCCACGGAGCGGCTGGGCCCATGAGCCATGGCCGCTGAGCCTGCACGTCCGGAGCCTGTGCTCCGCAACGGGAGAGGCCACAACAGTGAGAGGCCCACGTACCGCAAAAATAAATAAATAAATAAATAAATAATAAAGAAAACATTGACTCTTTCAGTACAGTACCTTGAAAAGTACAGCAGTACAGTACAACAGCTGGCATCCAGGGGCTGGCATCGAGTGAACAGGCAAGAAGAGTTACTGATAGGAGGAGGGAGAGGAGGTGGGAGATGGTAGAGCTGAAGGATCATCAGCAATAGGAGATGGAGGGCAAGCTGCAATTTCACTCATGCCTGACTGTGATGGCACCGGTTCTGGCTCCTTGCTGGATTCAATTCTATCGACCCTCTTGAAAAAATGATCCAGTGATGTCTGGGTAGTAGCTCTTTTTTTCTCATCATAGATGAAATGGTAGCACTGGACTGCATTCTGAACGGCTGCTACAACCTTCATGTACCGTTCTACGTTTGGATCCTGTGCCTCAAAAACTAACAATGCTTCCTCAAATAAAGAAAATCACTTGCTTCCGGACATCCTGGGCTTGAAATAAAGATACTGTACTACTGTACTCTATACAGTACTGTACAGTAAAGTGCACGAAAGCACAACCATTTCTAGAGGATGCATGCATGTAACAACACATGCCAGACACGGGAACTAACTTATGTGATTGGACATGCGAACGCACGTTCGAATCTTTGAAGGTTCACAACTTGAAGGTTCGCGCGTAGAGGGCTCACCATATTCACCAATGGATGAATGGATAAACAAAATGTGGTGTGTGTGTGTGTGTATCCACAAAGTGGAATATTACTTGGCCAGAAAAAGGAATGAAATACTGATACATGCTAAAACATCGATGAACCTTAAAAACATTCTGTGAAGTCAAAGAAACCAGACACAAAAGACCACATATTGTATGATTCCATTTATATGAAATGCCTACAGTGGACAAATCTATATAGACAGAAAATAGATTAGTGGTTGCCCAGGGCTAGGGTGGGGGGCTGCTAAAGGGTATGGGGTTTCTTATTGAGAGTAGTGAAAATGATCTAAATTTGACAGCGGTAATGGTAGAACAACCCTATGCATATAGTAAAAAACACCGTATTGTACACTTTAAATGAGTGATTTGTGTGATATGTGACTCATATGTAATAAAATTATTACCCAAAACAAGTTTGCCAGAAGAGAAATGTTTGACTTTTTTTTTTTTATCGTTGCCATCTCTTTATTCCAGATCTCTATAAAATAAACATGATACAATTTTTGCCGACAGGTGGGGATAATCAGCGTTCCCAGGTACAGTGCTTGATCCCACTCTGAAAACCTGCTTCCCTACAGGGAGAAAGAGAAAATGTAATCTGGACACAAAAGGTGGAGGACCCAGATTCACAAACCTGATGGAGAATAAAAATGAATTTGAAATTTCACACACACAAAAATTTTCTTTTGGGGTTCCCTGGTGGTGCAGTGGTTGAGAATCCGCCTGTCAATGCAAGGGACACAGGTTCGAGCCCTGGTCTGGGAAGATCCCACATGCCACGGAGCAGCTAAGCCCATGCGCCACAACTACTGAGCCTGAGCCCTAGAGCCTGCGAGCCACAAATACTGAGCCCACATGCCACAACTACTGAAGCCCGCGTGCCTAGAGCCCATGCTCCACACAAGAGAAGCCACCGCAATGAGAAGCCCATGCACCACAACAAAGAGTAGCCCGTGCTTGCCGCAACTAGAGAAAGCCTGCGTGCAGCAACAAAGACCCAACACAGCCAAAAATAAATTAATTAAAAAAAAATTTTTTTTCTTTTACAGGACAGCACTTGTCATACAATCCACAAGAAACTGAATCAGAAACTTTTCTCCCCTCCCTTGGATTTAACAGTGTTCTACTGCACTGCAGCCCATCAAAGACCAGAAAACCTTTTCTTCTCAAACTTCTGTCCGTGGTAATAACTTATCCCCTGAAGACAAATCCTCAAATGAAAGTCAAAGGTGACTGCAAAGTACTTCACAGGGCCTACATATGAGCCAACAGAAAACAATTCCCTTTTAACCTTTCATTTGTTTTAAAAGATTTTCGGGGGCTTCCCTGGTAGCGCAGTGCTTGAGTGTCCGCCTGCCGATGCAGGAGACGCGGGTTCGTGCCCCGTTTCGGGAAGATACCACAAGCCCCGGAGCCGCCTGGCGCG
>NW_006781860.1:601658-604118 GCF_000442215.2 Lipotes vexillifer | reverse complement strand
AAAAAAAAAAAAAAAAAAAAAAAAAAAAAAAAGATTTTCGATGAAAAGCCCTTAAGTAGGAAGCTGCTTTCTTAAATTATGGTCAGAAAATAAGATATGATAACTCTTATAATCTGCACTCTATTAAGAAAGAGGTTCTTCATTTTTTGTGCCATGGACCCTTTGGCAGTCTGGTGAAGCCTTTTGGATCCATTTTAGGAATGATGTTTTTAGATGCAAAAAATAAAATATAGGACTACAAAAGAACCCAATTATATTAAGACAGTTATTAAAATATTATAGAAATTTGTAATATAGTAATATATATGCTCTTTTATTACGGCATCAAGTATCAAGAAGTAGCAGAAACTAATAACTGCCAAAATTTTGAAGTAGTGATCAGCACAAATGATATTTCAAGATATCTGCAACAGCTATGATGCAATATGGAACTGATTTGTTGATGACAAAGTCACAGGTGGGGCTAACAGTACTGTGATTTGTTGCTTGCGTTCATTAATTCATGAAAATACTAAATATCCATTGTTAGTCAAAATAAAAATTTCCTTTTTCTCCATTCAAGGTCAGGGTCCCCTTGAATTCTATCCACAGATCCCTTGGAGATCTGAGAACCCAGGTAAAGAATCTATGCTTTAAAATGAGTATAATAACCTAAGATGTGAATTCTTCCCAGACAGGTGCAAATTTTAAGATGTCTGGAAACGTCACTTAGAATGTTTTCTTTAGAAATGACATAGAAACAAAGGTTGTGATTTTTGTCATTTGTTTTTTATACTGCCAATGCCTTGTACCCAGCACACAAGAAAGTGAACATTAAATAAATAAGTAAATAAACAAATAAATAAATAAATAGTATCGCCTGGGATAAAAGAAGCCAGCCATGTTCACTTTTATTCTGGACATTCTCTTGACATAAATCCTGTTGTTAGACTTGGCTGAATGCCTAGAATTTTATCTGGACTAGCCCTTAACCACAGGAAAGAAAGCAAATTTTATATATACTACCCCCAGAATTTATCCTCCACCTACCTCCTACACTCCTTGAGATTGTTCTCAGATTTCTTAATCAATATTGAAGCAAGTAAAATCTCCTGTGGCTATGAATTTTGGCAGTCTTAATGGTATCCATGGAAACGTCCTAATTGAAAACATTCAGTTCCCATTGGATCATCTTACCCCATGAAGCATTTAAGAGAATTCATTTAAATCCTCCCACATATTTGACACCCTATAAAGAGTCTGGCAGTGCTAGGTAATACATATATGGTATGGGGGGAAATCTGCAATCTGTGCATTCAAAATAATTCTAGAGAATGGCTTATGGACACTCAAAACCCCGACTAGGATGTGCTCACAACGCTTGGTAAATTTAGCATTTTGTATGCAATATAAACAGCACTCTGAAGCTTATCAGAAGTTTCCTTTTTTATTGCATTAAAAACTGACCATTTATTAACTTATGCCATAGAAGGTAAGGAGTCAGAAACCGGGAACCCCTGGCTTTCTCACCTTTCTATTTTTCCTCACATGTTATTTATTAAAAGGTCCAAAATTTCTAGATAGCATCAACATTGCTTTTCCTACTTTAAAGATCCAGTGCTACAAATAATAAACATAGCATCATAAAAAGATCCAGCTCTACTATTTTTCTCTTGTCCAAGGCACATCTGTTTTGTGTTATCCATCGGTACTAGTGGGAAGAGGGTAGAAAATCAGATGCTGCCAGTAAGAAAAGCCATTTTATCTTTTTATATACCTCATCTTCCTTATGCGTAAAATGGTGGCGAGCATGCCATGCCCCTCTTTGACCAAAAACTGAGATGACTGCGACTGAACCCAGGCTTTACTGTCACCCATCCTACACCCCAGAGGCGCTGCTCTTCCTCCTCATGCTCCAGGGCTCACTCAGCAGGAGTGACTCACGAAAAAAAGGAAACACAAGGGCACAGAGAGAGCATGGATACCAGCCAAGGCTGACAGAATTTCAATAACCTGGGATTAGAAAAGCTGTACAAATATATTTATTATCAAGATGTTTCAACTTGTCATTATTATCAGCTTACTTCTGTTGAGTAAAAGGTTCTGTGCTCATGCCAGATGGCCAGAAGGGCATTAGGAAACCATTTCCGAAGGACGGTGCTCAGTAATCCAAAACAAGGCAAAAGTTGAACCCCCTGCTATTTAGACAACCCATCAACCACGGGAAGAGCAGAGGCAATGAAGTGTTCCTTCTTTCCTTCAGGTTTCTTCTACCTTGATTGGGTTATGACAAAATAAAATAACTATCACAATCCCAGTACCAAATATGTTTTCCAATATTTAACTGAATTTAAAATAGAGAAAAAAATAGAGGCTTTTGTTTCATCACCACCTATAAGAAGCACAAGTATCCAGGGCCCACTATGAGTGAAAAGCCTAAGTCGTGTGGTATTTCATCCCCACATGATGAAATACCACAGG
>NW_006781860.1:601246-601648 GCF_000442215.2 Lipotes vexillifer | reverse complement strand
CCACAGGAAAAGAGATTGGCCATGGACACCGACAGGCCATTCCTAAGAGTAAAGAGGCCATGTTGAGAGGGGAACCCCCAGGCCCAGCCACCCAACCAACACCACCTAGAGCAGAAACAATCTGCCCAGCTGACATCTTCCAAAATCCCCAACCGACAAAACTGTGAGAATGGTTATCACTGTAAACCACTAAGTTCTGGGGTGGGTTTTTAGGTGGCAATACAGAACCACAACAGGTGCTCATCACTTCTTACATGAGTTTTGGTACCAGCAGAGAAGTAACGGTGAGGTCACCTGACCATTCTTCAGATTAGTAGAAAGTGAATGAGGCTCCTTTCCTTGTAGCTGGCTCAGGAGCACAGAGTCACTTATCCTCAATCCTCAGGCAAAAGTTCGTTTCAG
>NW_006781860.1:582285-601236 GCF_000442215.2 Lipotes vexillifer | reverse complement strand
CAGCAGGAGGTGGGTCACCTGACTTCTGGCCAATTCATCCCAATAGGAATCATTAAGGCCCAGGGGGGCACTAACAGTGAGGGGCTACCTCATTCAAGTGAACGTGAAGGTCTCCCAAGAGCAGGAAGCCTGGAGTCGCACTCTAGAGTAACTGCCGACTCTTCAGATGAATGACCTCTTGCCTCTAGGAATCCTCTCTGTGCGAATCCCCAGAAAAATCCTGTGCACTGTTTGGCAGGCACCTAACTAATAGTGGGTTATGCAGCCAATCAAGGTGCTAATCTCTCAAGAGCAGGACACTCACAGGCTAGCCCTGGAATCTCCCATCCATCTACAGCCCACCTGAACCAAGGAATCTGCCAACAGTCGCAAGGTCTTGTCAAATTTGCCAAGGAAACCAGGCTACTTGGCTGTGCTACCTATATTCTACGGTGCTATTAAAATTAGTTCTATAAATATTCCTAATACAGTTAGAAGAATGATTGGGAGTGGGTGAGCCCTCAAAGAACACTGACGACTGTTACTAAGAATAAGGACTCCTTTCTACTGTGCAAAGTGTGTTACAGTTTTGTCCCAAAGCACCCTTTGGAGAGAAGTTAATTTTGATATGTTCACTTTACAGACCAGGGAATAGGGACACACAAAGACCACAGTGGGAAAGGGTCTTTATGAACCCTGGGCATCTAACACTGCTAGAATTTATTCAAATTTATATGTATCTATATATACCAAGCCATGTACAAAAGCATGGATGATGCTTTTATGGAAAACATAAGAGGCAATGTAAACTCTGGTCTGCCACCCTAGAGGAGTAATTTTACTTCTCCGTGCCCTTATCCCATCTAAAATACCCAACGCCAGAGGTAAAGATTATCAAACTAATGACTATTTCTGTTAACTTTCACAATAAAACTGCTTCCCTTACCAGGTTTTGGAGTTACTAAATAGTAACTCATAAAAAAAAAATAGTAACTCATGGCAAAATTCAGAAATTGCCCTACATTACATGGCAAGTAAATTTTTATCATGGTTCTGGTATGGGAACAAAAGTCGAGTGACCTTATCCCAGGTAACACAGGAAGCTGGTGTTTACTCTAAAATACCATTATTATGGCATATAATAACACCATTATTATGGCATACCATTATTATGGCATACTCTAAAATACCATTATTATGGCATATACCATTATTATGGCCATTATTATGGCAAGGTTACCAGGAGCTGGGGGAGAGGGGCAATGGATAGTTATTGCTTAGTGAGTACACAGTTTCTGTTTGGGATGATGAAAAAGTTCTGGAAATGGACAGCAATGATGTTTACACAACTTTGCGAATATACTTCAGGCACTGAAATGGACACTTAAAAATGGTTTAAATGGTATATTTTGTATGTATTTTACTACAGTACAAAAATTTTAAGGGAAAAAAATGCCTGCATATGAGAAAATCCAACAGCTGTGAATGGCTAAATCATGCATTAACATTTCAGTGGTAGAAAATGAATCAAGCAAAAAAAGTTAAAACAGTTTGGATTTCATGTTAGGTATGTCAATCTGAATGATTCTGAAAGACTTTTCAATCATTATTTTTCAGTCTAAACACTGTTGTGAGAGGCTTCACGGTACTGATCACTCAGATACTTCATACCTAAAAACAATTCAGGCTTAGACAATACTTTAAACAAATGATTAAAATTTAAATCACCAATGAAGGGCAATGAGACATCATGTGTCCCCAATGCATTCATTACCTGAGAAGGGCATGTCACTGGTGCAGTATCCAGACAAAAATGCACAATCTTCATCTAAACAAGAGAAGCCACCAGCCAAACCCAAATGTGCTACATTCTACAAGACAGAGTCATGAAATGTCATTGCTCAGAATGTCAATGTCACAAAAAAAAGCTTCCAGGAACTATTCCAGATAAAGGAGACTAAAGAGCCATGACGAATAAATTCAATTTGTGATCCTGAGTTGGATCCTGTATCAGGAAAAAAGAGAAAGATTCCTACAAATAACATTTTGGGGACAAGTGATGAAATTAGAATATAGCCTTCAGACAAAAGTAGTGTATCAATATTAAATTTCCTGGGACTTCCCTGGTGGTCCAGTGGTTAAGACTTCACCTTCCAATGCAGGGGGTGCAGGTTCAATCCCTGGTCGGGCAGCTAAGATCCCACATGCCTCGCGGCCAAAAAACCAAAACATAAAACAGAAGCAGTATTGTAACAAATTCAATAAAGACTTTTAAAAAAATGGTCCACATCAAAAAATAATCTTAAAAAAAAATTAAATTTCCTAAATTTGAATAACTTATGTCCTTATATACAGTTTTCGAATTTAATACTTCAGTGGAAAACTGTTGAAAACAATATCTTGACTAGATACTCTCAGTAAGGCTAAAGAAAAAAGAACTGTCCTGCTATAATCTAGTTAGTGAACGTGTTTCTCACAGGAATGTGTTAGCCATTATGAAACTTCTTTATGTGTATACTAGAACTAAACAAATAGATAAATATATGAGTTTAAACTATTAAGGCATAAAAGTATGATGTATGCAAAAAAAAAAAAGTATGAGGTATGCAACCTAATCGCAAATGGTTTAGAATAGATAGATGATAGATAAATGGATGGATGGATCAACGGATAGATATAAAATACATATATGGAGTGAGAGAAAAAAATAAGGCACATGTGGCAAATGTTAAATCTAGGTAAAGAATGCACAAGATTTCTAGGTACTATTTTTACAACTTTTCCGTCAATTTGAAATTACTTCAAAATAAAAAGTCTAGCCTGGGGTCCTTGCCACTGCGTGGCAGAAAACCACCTCCACAACCAGAAATGCTGACACCAGGAAGGAAAGCTTCTGTTGTGTTAAGCCCCTGAAAGTTGGGGTGCACAGATGCTAGCGTTACACTAACCAAGATGATAGACTTTTCTGTAACTGATCTTTGCTTCTTATAGGGCACAGATCTACTTTCACTTGATCAAATGTTTATCACAAATACTCTAGAAAATGATATGAAATTAATGGATATAGATCAACCAATAAATGGTAAAAATTAATAGGCAAAAGTCTGAGGAGATACAGGATATGTGCATAGCCTCAAAACACCTCCCGCAAGATGCTTTAAGTATAAGGGGAAACATATTCCCCTAAATTGGTGAAGACGCCAATTTAAACAAGGGATCTTGGTAAATATCACCATGTAATAAGGCATATTAACATTAGGAAATCCATGATACAATGCGTCATCATGGAAAGGACGAAAAGGATGCATCATCATTTTTCTAGTAACCTTGCCAGAAATGTACAATCTCATTCAAAAAGACTGAAGGACAGTCTACAAAATAACTGATCAGTACTCTTCAAAAGTGTCATGAAAGACAAGATTAAGAAACTGTTACAGACTAGATGAGACTTAAGTAAATTCAACATGGGATCCTCGATAGTATCCTGGAATAGAAATAGACCACCAGTAGAAAAACTGATGAAATTTGAATTAAGGTCTGTAGTTTGGTTAATAATACTGTAGCAATGTTAATTTCCTACTCTTGATAATTGTACTATGAAATATAAGTTGTTAACATTAAAGGAGCAGGGGGAGGAATAGAGGGAACTCTGTACTATTTTTTTGCAACATTTCTAAAAGTCATTTTCCGTAAAGTCAACTCTTGGGTGATTGAATGAATATTCCTACTGGATTGAACATACATGTTAACCTCCACTCTCACTCAAAACTCCACTAGAATAATAATAAGAGACTTTTTTAAAAAGAAAAAAAAGGCTTAAACCTACAAGCCCAAGAGAAAGGAAAAGAAGAATAAAATCATAGTGGCTAGAAAACAGATGGACATATAGTGATTGCAGGAAGCGGAAAACAAAAAGGTCATTTCATAGAACTGACTCTGGGAAAGGACCCAACTCCCTCTGAGGTGGTAAATACAGCTAGAAGCAGGAATATTCAAACCTAAGACACCAAATTTCAGGTAGCACTAATAAAACACAGCCAAATAAGATATAATACTTTACCACTTAGCATTTATCTTAGACTTATTAAATGAGTTATTTTAGACTTAGATTTTTCATTTATTACTCATACATTCACAAAAAGGAAAATAAGCAAAATTAATTGTTCAAGGTTTCCCTAAAACTTCCTCACATTCAGAATAGGACTTCTGTCAATCTTTTTGACTAAGAGTGGTCAATGTCCCTATTTTCCACAGTGTTGTCCTCTGTGCCATCAACAGCATTCAGTGATGCAGTATTTCTTAAAAGAATCCACAAAAAGAACCTGGAACCATTAGTACTCAGGTTTGAAATTATGTAAAGCTAGACTATTTTTTTTATAAATTTATTTATTTGTTTGTTTGTTTATTTATTTACTTTTGGATGCTTTGGGTGTTCGTTGCTGTGCACAGGCTTTCTCTAGCTGTGGTGAGTGGGGCTACTCTTAGTTGTGGTGCGCGGGCTTCTCATTGAGGTGGCTTCTCTTGCTGTGGAGCACGGGCTCTACGTGTGCAGGCTTCAGTAGTTGTGGCACGCGGGCTCAGTAGTTGTGGCGCACCGGCTCAGTAGTTGTGGCACACGGGCTCTAGAGCGCAGGCTCAGTAGTTGGGGCGCATGGGCTTAGTTGCTCCACAGCATGTGGGATCTTCCCAGACCAGGGCTCAAGCCCGTGTCCCCTGAACTGGCAGGTGGGTTCTTAACCACTGCGCCACCAGGGAAGTCCAAAGCTAGACTATTTTTGACTCTTGCTTTCAGTTTGCTGCTCAACACTGAGGGAGCATCCAATTTACCACCTTTCTCACTATCCCCATCCCCATCTCCTACCCATTCAGTTCCTAAGAATTAACAGTGCTCCAATCTAGACTCTAGTATCCTTTCCCAACCCACTAACACACAGTATGCAAGTTTTGATGAAATTTAAGATACCATCAATTGTGAAATGTCCTAAGTTTAAGTGCTGGGGGAAAGGGGAACATGTGCCTCAAAAATAAATAAAACAAATCAACAAAGTGTGGTACTGGTATAATGACAGAAATACAGATCAATGGAAAAGAATGGATGGTCCAAACATAAACCCTTATATTTATGGTCAACTGATTTTGGACAACGGTTCCAAAACCATTCCATGGGAAAAGAATGATGCTAGGACAACTTTGCAACAAATGATACTAGGACAACTGGAGAGCCATATACAAAAGAATGGGAGTTGAACCCCTACCTCATACCACATAGAAAAATTAACTCAAAAGGGATCAAAGATCTAAATAAAAGAGCTAAAACTATAAAACTTCAAAGAAAACACAGGGGTAAATCTTCATGATCTTGGATTAGGCAATGGTTTCTTAAATAAGATACCAAAAACAGAAGTAACAAAAGCAAAAAGTAAATAACCTCATCAAAATTTTTGAATTTTATGCTTCAAAGGACACCATCAAGAAAGTAAAAAGACAACCACAGAATGGGAGAAATGTTTAGCAAGTCACTTATCTGACAGGAGACTTGTATCTAGAATATATAAAATACTGAGTTGTAAGAGTTCTTTATAAAGACAAATGACCTAATTTAAAAACCGAGGACTTCCCTGGTGGTACAGTGGTTAAGAATCCGCCTGCCAATGCTGGGGGACATAGGTTCAAGCCCTGATCCGGGAAGATCCCACATGCCGCAGAGCAACTAAGCCCGTGTGCCCCAATTACTGAGCCTGTGCTACACAGCCCACGAGCCACAACTACTGAGCCTGCGTGCCACAACTACTGAAGCCCATGTGCCTAGAGCCTGTTCTCCGCAACAAGAGAAGCCACCGCAATGAGAAGCCCGCACTTCGCAACGAAGAGTAGCCCCCGCTCGTCACAACTAGAGAAAGCCCACGCGCAGCAACGGAGACCCCACATAGCCATAAATAAATAAACAAACAAACAAAACAGTGGTGGTTTGAAAAAAAATAAAAATAAATAAAAACAGGCAAAGGGCTTAGACATTTCTCTAAAGAAGATATACAAATGGCCAATAAGCATCTGGTATCATCAATATCATTAGTCGCCAGTAGAATGCAAATTAAAACCACAATGAAATCCCATTTCTCATCCACTAGAATGGCTATAATCAAAAAGGTAGACAATAGCAAATGTTGGCAAAGATGTAGAGAAATTGAAATCCCTGTATATTGCTGGTGGGAATGTAAAATGGTACAGCACTTTGTGAAAGAGTCTGGCAGTTTCTCAAAAGACCAAACATGGAGTTACTGTGTGACCTAGCAATTCCACTCCTAGGTAATTAACCAAGAGAAATAAAAACATACATCCACACAAAAACTTGTACCAAAATGTTCATAGCAGCATTATTCATAATAGCCAAACAGGAGAAATAACCCAAATGTCCATCAACTGATGAATGGATAAATAAAATGTGGTATGTCCATACAATAGAATATTTCCGGGCCATAAAAAGTACTGGTACATGCTACAACATGGACAAACACTGAAAACACTGGTGGCCTAGATATATTGGGATTGGAGATGACTGTTAGTGGGTACAGGGTTTCTTTTTGGGGTGGTGAAAACATCCTGAAAACAGGGTGTGGAGAAAAGGGAACCCTCCCACACTGTTGGTGGTAATGTAAAAATTGGTACAGCCACTACAGAAAACAGTATGGAGGCTCCTTAAAAAAAGAAAAATAGAGTTACCATATGATCCAGCAATCCCAGTCCTGGGCATATATACAGAAAAGATGAAAACTCTAATTCAAAAAGATACATGCACCCCAATATTCATAGCAGCACTATTTACAATAGCCAATACATGAAAGCAACCTAGATGTCCATCAAAAGAGGAACAGAGGACTTCCCTGGTGGTCCAGTAGGGTAAGACTCCACACTCCCAATGCAGGGGGCCCAGATTCGATCCCTGGTCAGGGAACTAGATCCCACATGCATGCCGCAACTAAGAGTTCGCATGCCACAACTAAGAAGTCTGCATGCTGCAACTAAGACCCAGCACAGCCTAAATAAATAAATAACAAAACACTGACTCCTAGGTAAGATGAGGTATAGATCCAGATGTACAAAGCCTCCCACCAAATGAAATGGAATAAACAAAACTTAAAAAAAAAAAAAGAGGAATAGATAAAGAAGATGTGATATATATATATATATATATATATATATATACACAATGGAATATTACTCAACCACAAAAAAGAATGAAATAATGCCATTTGCAGCAATATGGATGGACCTAGAGATTATCATACTAAGTGAAATAAGTCAGTCAGAGAAAGACAAATATCATATGACATCACTTATACGTGGAATCTTAAAAAAGAATATAAATGAACTTATTTATGATGTCACTTATATGTGGAATCTAAAAAAATAATACAAATGAACTTATTTACAAAACAGAAACAGATTCACAGACATAGAAAACAAATGTATGGTTACCAAAGGGGAAAGGGGATAGGGAGGGATAAATTAGGAGTTTGGAGTTAAAAGATACACTACTATATATATAATAGATAGGGAATTCCCTGGCAGTCCAGTGGTTAGGACTCCACACTCTCGCTGCCAAGGGCCCAGGTTTAATCTCTGGTCGGGGAACTAAGATCCCACAACCTGCCTGCCAGACATGACCAAAAAATAAAAAATAAAATAGATAAATAACAAGGATTTGCTGTATAGCACAGGTAACTATATTCAGTATCTTCTAATAATCTATAATGGAAAAAATTTGAAAAAGTATATAAATATACATATAACTGAATCACTTTGCTGTATACCTGAAACACACCATTGCAAAGCAACTATACTTCAACAACAACAAAAAATATTCTGGAACTAGACAGTGAATATTCTAAAAACTGAATTGTATACTTTAAATGGGTAAGTTGTATGGTATGTGAATTACATCTCAATAAAGCTGTTATTTAAAAATTGGGGAAATGAGAAAAAGGAGAAAACATATTGCTTTAAAATAATTGCACGAATGTTCCAAAGTTGATTATGTTGAGTATGTTAAATCCAAAAGGATGAATGTAGAAGATACAATCTTTATCATACAGAGGATTTACTAAATTGAAAGAGCGCAATCAGCGCAGGTGGTTTAGTTAGGATTACTAAAGTATCAAATGTTTATGTTGGCTGATAGCCCAAAAGTAGAAAGCAATATAGTTAGAAATAAGTAGAGCTGGGGGAATTACAATTACTGACGTAACGAAGGAAACATATTAACTAGTAAAATGATAAAATTCATTACGCTCCCTGATTTGGGAAGGGTTATGAATATCTGTTATGATAAAAACCAATATGGGTATAGAAAGAGAGCTGAAATCGAGTATATTTGAAATATGCCATAGCACAGGAAACTAACCTAGTAAAAACAGTAACAAGTGGAAGAGAGGAAAGTATAATACACACCAAAGGAGAACCTGTACATAAATCCCATCTGCTTTTATTATTCAATACAATCTCCCATTCTAGATGTAAAAGAATAAACAGCAGGGGCTGGCAAACTTCTTCGGTAAATACTCTAGGTCCTATGGGCTATACAGTCTCTGTGAGAACTACTCAGCCCTCCATTGTAGTGCGTATAGGCCACGGACAATATGTAAACATCTGAGTGTGGCTGTGTGCCAAGGAAACTTTGCTTACAGAAACTGAAATTTGAATTTCACGCAATTTGCATGTGTCATGAAACATTATTTTTATTTTTTCCCAACCCTTTAAAAATTTACAAACCCTTCTTAGCTCATAAGCCATACAAAAAAATATAGGCAACAGGATGGATTTGGCCCATGGGCTGTGTTTGGCCATCCCCTGGCAGAAGAATGCTTTCAGTATCAGAAACACTTCAACACACTGGTAAGCAAGAAGGAGCAATCAAGTCTTACATAGCACAGTACTTACTCACCAGAAACCAAAAGGCATACTAATAAGTATGCCACATCTAGAAAATAGTGACAAAAACCTTTCAGAATGTTTATGGGAATTAAGTGAGTTAATACACAAAAAAAGTTCTAAGAATAGTACTGGGTACCCAGCAAGCCATTCACCAACTATTTCTGATATCATCAGCAAAAACATATTCATACTGACTCCAAGAGAAAATACAAAGGTAATGATTCCATTTCTGCAGTAGTACAATGCACATCAGAATTAGAGCAATAACTTTCAAGGCTAAAACTCCAAGCCATGGTATTTCTCGAGAGTCTAAAATTCTCAAAACTAAACTTTATTTCAGCACTAGGAAGCTGTTATTTACATATAAGACAAATTTCTAGAAGGAAGGTGAGAGGATGACAAATGTTTGAGAGTTACCACTAAGAAATTGCCCAAAGGATTTTTTTCAAGTAAAATTCAAGATTAGGGTCAAGAGTCCATCCTTGGCTACACATGAAACCAATGCTAAAACCAGCAGAGGAAACTGACTTTCATCAAGAATCTGTTCCATTTAAGAACCTGCAAGAAATGAGTATTTGATCAACAGCTCAGAACTCATCTAGTCCACCTGACCATATGCCACATTTGGATTTATAAGGACAAGGCACTTAGGAGGAACCATTTGTTGAAGAATGAGAGAATTATACTACTTGCCCCCCACTCAATCCTGTGTTGCACACCCTGTAGCATCAACAGAAAGAAGAAGCCATTTCCTTATCACCATGAGAGGTGGCTTCGATCATATTTACCTGACATGCAAAGAAAGACATAATTCACAATACAGAGCACCACTACCTGCCCTTTACAGATTAAACTGCATTTTGAGAGAGAAGAGCAAATCAATACTCATTTCTATTTCACAGCCTTAAACAATGGAATGCTGACAAAGCACCCTGCTAAACATTCACCCAACCACCTGTCACCAACATCACCCTCGACACAAAGGGCTATTTTTATGTAGTACACTACTGAGGTAGATAATATCCCATTGCCATGGCAACAAGTTTTCCAGAAGATATGCTAGCCCATGAAGAATGCAAAAAAAAACCAAGCTATTTCTTTGCATCTGAGTTTACTTTGCAGTATATGAGGAGGATTCTACATTTTTTAACAGCCTTGGTTTGCTCAACAGGGCCTTGGTGAGTTTGAGCAATGTACAGAGAAGTCCTGAGCCCGCGCGCACGTGCGTGTAGATACGCGCGCGCGCGCGCGCGCACACACACACACACACACACACACACACACACACACCTATTTTGGGATGAGGAAGAATCCCTACAGGAATCCTATCCTTCAGGGAAAGAAAAAAGCCAAACTAACACAAGGCCATATCCCTCAATATTATAATACGCTTTCCACTCCCCTGAACTAACTCATCTCCAGTCCTAGGGTGCCGTTCCCACCATGTGCAGCCCGTCCTCACAGAAGCTCCCAGAGGCTCCATGGCTGCATGTTTCCCGGTGCCCTGAACAAGAACAAACACTGCAACCGGTGGAAATGCCTGCCCCACTCTGATCGAAAAGCACCCACTCGTACACACCCCCATAGCCTCAAGGCCTCCCGGGAGAAGTGAGAAGAAACCCTCTCAGCCCTCCTGGAGGACAGGGCAGCAGGCCGGCCCATCGCGAGTGGACTCCCACTCTCCCCACACTGGCTGTGCCCCCTTCTCCCGAGGATCCAGGGCTCTGGGTCCCAGCCCAGCTGGCACCCTGAGCTGGCTCTTCCTCCATCCGTCCCCCAGAGCCCCCTACAGCCCCTCAGCCCACACTCTGCGCAGGAGGCCAGCCTCCGTGAGCTTCCACATGCAGGCCCCCACGCCTCCGGCCTCCAGCACGGCAGCCAGCAGGGGACAGAGCCGGTCACTTGTCCCTCAGCTCCCACCCCACCCCCTCCTGGCCACGGGGCTTCCAATGACCGTGCCCTTCCAGACCACTGTTCCTGCAGGCGAAGCACCCTTCGCAGCCCTGACAGCAACATCCCCGCCCCTGGCCCCTCAGAACCAGGGAGGCCGAGGCCGCCAGCCACCACTGCGCTCCACGCCTCCGTGCTCCCACTCTCAGTCAACCTCTGGGCACGCCACGCCTGAGGGACCCTGAGAACCCCAAGTACTGATGGCTTCCTTGGCCTCAAAGTTGAATCGGCCTGGCCCCGAGACTGTCCCATGTTCTGCTTCACCCTACCACAGAAGCACCTCAGAAACAGTCCAAACCCTACTCAGACTCGTGCCCACATGATCACCGCTTCAAGCGAGAACTCCCACACTTACACATAACTGTCATGGAAGCAACAGCCTGTCCACTGAGAGGTCATCAGGAAACCCCCCTTTCTTTTTTAGTTTGCCTCTTTAACAAAGACGGAATTCCATAACACGACACTGTAAATTAACTATATTTCAATAAAATGAATTTTTAAAACTTTTCTTTAATTTAAAAATAAAAACAAAGACTGAATTCCAACCCAGATAATTCTTTAAAGGACTACTAGAAGTCACTTATCTACGTGACTGTGGGCAAGTTACTGAACCTCTGCGCCTCTGTTTTGTTTTCTTCGAACTGAGGATGATAATACCTAACCTCATGGCTTGGTTGTGAGAGTTAAATGACATGAGCGCTCTACAAGTTATAGGACAAGGCCAAGTACGTGGTAATCAGTTAATAAATGGTAGCTGCTACCATGATTGTATATATGTAGACACCATATATCTACAACCAGAGTAGATTTTGCCCCGGGGCATTTGGCAATGTGTGAGAACATTTTTGTGGTTTATTTTTTAAAGGTTGCTTCTCTTTTTTTATTTTTATTTTTTAATATTTATTTATTTGGCTGCACCGGGTCTTAATTGCGCACATGGGGTCTTCGTTGCGGCATGCAGGATCTTTTTGTTGTTCTTGTTGTGGCATGCGGGCTCTTAGCCATGGCATGTGGGATCTGCTTCCCTGACCAGGGATCGAACCCAGGCCCCCTGCATCGGGAACGTGAAGTCTTAGCCACTGGACCACCAGGGAAGTCCCTGGAAACATTCTGGTTGTTAACAACTGGGGAAGGGACAGATACTAGCATCTAGTGAGTAGAGTCCAGGGATGCTGCTAGACATCCTACAATGCATAGGACAGCTTCACTGTAAAGAATGATCTGGCCCAAAGTGTCAAGAGGGCTGAGGTGGAGAAACCCTGATCTAGAACAAAGAATAAGTTAAAAGAAGCTAAACATCCACGTGCTAATTTCACCGCTTCACTTCCATTGCCATCTCTCAGTAATAGGACCATAAAACCACCAGAGCGTATGCAAAGGACAGGAGTTAAAACATTTTAAAATAATTTTAAAGAGAGCCTAAAAAACAAAACAAACTCAAAAGGCAAGCACATCAAACATCTCCTGGGGCAAAAAGCTGTTCATGTATAATCATCTGTTTTTCACAAGGCTGACCCTGAACTAAGGGAGGAACAAAGAGATCCCTGTATCAAATATGTTCTTTTGAAGGCATCAGGGGCAAACATTATGCATTTAAGAAAGCCTGCTTTGAAAAAAACAAACAATTCTTAATTGCTGGCATTTATGGGATTTACTTCAATTAGTCAGTAAATTAACACAGGTGAAACACTTAATTACCCCCAGGAGGCTGAACAAAAATATTTTTCTGTAAACTGAGGGCAAAGTATTACAAATGAATTAAGTCAAAGCAAACATTTACTACTAGCCTAATATTAATAGCCTCTCCTGGTCCTGAATTAAATTATGAGGATAGCTTACTTTCTCCAGTCTGTAAAAATCACTTTTTCCTATAAGTCCATGTTCTAGCCAGCCTCTGAAGTAGAGATAATAGTGGTAAATAAAACAGGCCCAATAGCCAGCTGGCGCGTGCTCCAGAGGGGCTCTCTGGAGTGAAGTGAGATTGAGAGGGCCAGACAGAAAGGTCAAGAGCAGAGAGGGTTCAGAGCTGGAACTGCAGCAGGGACTTGAGGGTGAGGTCCTGGAGGAAGCAGCTGAGCATCCATTCACTCTGGGCTTCCTTCCCCCTTACAGGACAGACAGGGGAGGAGTGGGGAACAAGAGCCTTATGGAATCTCATTCCTGACCCAGACTTGCCAGCACTGCTGCTACCATTCTGACTTTGGAAACAATTAGCTACGTAGAACTGGAATTTCTAGACACCTCACAAGTCTTCCAAGCAGGGCTTCTTAACCACTTTTGTGCTTTGGACCCCCCTTGGGCAGCCTGCATTGACCTCTTCTCAGAATAAATTTAAATGCATAAAAGTAAACACTTAAAATACACAGGATTACTGTATAGCCCAGGGAACTCTACTCAATGCTCTGTGGTGATCTAAATGGGAAGGAAATCCAAAAAAGAGGGGATATATGTATACGTAGAGCTGATTCACTTTGCTGTACAGTAGAAACTAACACAATATTGTAAAGCAACTATACTCCAAAATAAAATTTTTTTTAAATATACAGGATTATTGGGAATTGCCTGGCAGTCCAGTGGTTAGGACTCAGCACTCTCACTCACAGGGCCCAGGTTCGATCCCTGGTTGAGGAACTAAGATGCTGCAAGCTGAGCAGCGCGACCAAAAATAAAATACACAGGATTGTAAACAAAATATATTGAACTACAGCTACCAAATATTTAAAAAAACAAGTTTGTGGTGGAAATACATGTGTTTATTAACACAATGATAAGATCAGCCAGTGTCTACAGCAGGAGTGCCCAACCCCCGGGTTCCTATTAGGAACCAGGCCACACAGCAGGTGAGTGGCCTGCAAGCAACTGAAGCTTCATCTGCTGCTCCCCGTCACTTGCATTACTGCCTAAGCCATCCCCCACCCACCCCCAGAAAAACTGTCTTCCACAAAACCAGTCCCTGGGGCTTCCCTGGTGCCGCAGTGGCTGAGAGTCCGCCTGCCAATGCAGGGGACACGGGTTCGTGCCCCGGTGCGGGAAGATCCCACATGCCGCGGAACGGCTGGGCCCATGAGCCATGGCCGCTGAGCCTGCGCGTCCGGAGCCTGTGCTCCACAACGGGGGAGGCCGCGGCAGTGAGAGGCCCGCGTAACGCAGAAAAATAAATAAATAAAATTAAAAATTAAAGTTCTATTTCTATAAGTGATCAAGTCACAGGAATTGCTAATGCTACTGTGGTTTATTGCCTACAATGCATAATAGAAGGAAATGCTCAATATCAGTTAGGGGTCAGTAAAAAGAAAACTGTATTTTTTCCCCGCATCTAAATTCAAAGACCCCTGAGAGCTGGACCCAGGTTAAAAAGGCCTGCTTTATTCTGTGCAGGAGTGACCATGCACAGCATTCACATCTGCTTTTCCACTTTTTTTCCCGCCTCCTACTAGTTAAGAGGAAAAACAAATTGTCTAAAGACTAAAATTGAAAATAATGCCTAAGAAGATATTTGCCAGTCCTACTTGGCATAAGAAAATGAATTATGCATGAAAATGTTTTTTTAAAGACAAAGAAATTTGACATGAGTAGCTGAGCAAAAACCTATCTATCCTGACCCCCCAAAGCTAACCAGAATAATTTTCTGCTTCAGAAAACTCTGGAAGGCAAGTGTGGTAGAAAGATCCTAAGGTGACCCCCCTTCCAAAAATTCTCACCTCCTGGTATCTGTGCTTTTTTATAATCCTCTCCCCTTGAGTGCAGGCAGAACCTATGACTTGCTTTGAACCAATAGAATATGGCAAGGTGATGGGATGTCGCTCATCTAAGGCGACTGGAGAAAGTGAATCTCCTGCTGGCCTTCAAGAAGCAAACAGTCATGTTGTGAACTGCCTATGGAGAGGGCCATGTGGCAGGGAACTGCGGGTGGCCTCTAGGAGCTGAGGGCTCCAGTCCTAAAATCACAAGGCACTGAATTCTACCAACAACCATGTGAGCTTAGAAGAGGTCCCCAGATGCAAAAAGGAAGGCCACCTGGCCAATGCCTTGATTTCAGCTTTGTGAAACCCTGAGCTGAAGACCCAGTTAAGCCATAGAAACAATTAGTGACAAATATGTGTTGTATTAAGCTGCAATTTACATTTCTGGAAATTAATTCCAGAGCAATAAATAACTAGTGCAGTAACCAAAAGACGGGGTGACCTACCATCCAAGTTTGCCTAGGACTGTCTTGGTTTGAAAACGGAAAGTACCATGCCCTAAGAAACAACTCAGTTCTGAGCAACCCACGTTGGTTGGTTGCTGCTATGGTCTGAATATGTATGTCCTCCCAAATTTTCTATGCTGAAATCCTAATGCTCAGTGTGATAGTATTAGAAAGTGGGGCCTTTGGGAAGCGCTTAGGCCATGAGGGTGGAGCCCTCATGAATGGGATTACTGCCTTATAAAAGAGGCTCCAGAGAGATCCCTAGCCTTTCCCACCATGTGAGGACACAGTGAGAAGTCACGGGCTATGAACCGAGAAGGGAACTCTCACCAGAAGGCAACCACGCTGACACCTTAGTCTTGGACTTCCAGCCTCAAAAACTGTCAGAAATAATTGTCTGTTGTCTATAAGCCACCCAGTCTGTAGTATTTTGTTATAGCAGCCAGAATGGACTAAGACAGTTGCCCACTAATAGACGTGTACTGAAGAAATAATATAAATACAAAATACTAGACCCTTTGCCTATAGGAAACAAACAGAAAGTCTGAAAAAACCTGGAAAGGAACCAAACCCTCCTTTAAAAGTTACCAATAATTAGCAAAACAACTCAAGGGAATTCCCTGGTGGTCCAGTGGAAAGGACTCCAGGCTTCCACTGCCAGGGAAGGGGGGGTGGGTGTCCATCCTCAGTCGGGAACTAAGATCTCGTAAGCTGTGTGGCACAGCCTTTAAAAAAAAAACCTCAAGATCTCCTCAAAACCAATTTTCTATACCCTTAAAGTAGAGCATTCCCCAGTTATGTGTGGGAAACTAGGACAATGTTCAAATCCATCTTATATTTCTAGTCTTCACTTTGTTTTTCAATCTCCCTATTGGTTGCCCCAGATGATTTATTTTAAATCAGTACTCAAACATCATTACCTTATTTATATTTTTATAACATAATGTCTAAGATTCATCTGTATAGTAGTCTATATCTATAGTGAATTAACTTTCATTGTATAATATTTAAGTGTATAACTATGCCACAATTTAAATGGTGGGCCTCTCACTTTTGTGGCCTCTCCCGTTGCGGAGCACAGGCTCTGGACGCACAGGCTCAGCGGCCATGGCTCACGGGCCCAGCCGCTCTGCAGCACGTAGGATCTTCCCGGACCAGGGCACGAATCCATGTCCCCCGCATCGGCAGGCGGACTCTTAACCACTGTGCCACCAGGGAAGCCCCCCATCATTCACTCTTGCCATTTAACCATAGGCCACAGGTATTAAACCCATGCATGTTCCCATCCCCTCTGACCACCCCCAGGTTCCCTCCTTAAAGATAAACCCTATGGAATCATATGATGTCTGAGACTTGCTTCAGGATAAAAGAGGGGGCAAGGAACAAGGTAGGAATGCAGATGGAATGGAATTGACGGAGTATTGATGGTTGTTGAGTAGGGGTGGCAAGTGCAGAGGAGTTTAATGTATTAGTCTATCTGTTTGCTTGTTTCCATTTTTTAAAAAATTAGAAAAAAGCAAGCCTATGAAACCCTAATCAATTAACTGTCCTGTAACACTATCAAGAATACCAGTGTGCTTACTCTATCTATGAAGGCATTTTGAATGTTTGTACATGTTTAGAACAGTTCCCTAGTCATGTAACATTCTATATATATATATATTTTTTAAAATGCCACCTATTTTCCATAAGCATAAAGGTCTCTACAGCACCATAAAATAATGAGTCATTGGGACTTGCCTGGTGGCGCAGTGGTTAAGAATCCGCCTGCCAATGCAGGGGACACGGGTTCAAGCCCTGATCTGGGAAGATCCCACATGCCGTGGAGCAACTAAGCCCGTGTGCCACAACTACTGAGCCTGCGCTCTAGAGCCTGCGAGCCACAACTACTGAAGCCCACGTGCTGCAACTACTGAAGCCTGTGTGCCTAGAGCCCGTGCTCCACAACAAAGAGAACCAGCGCAATGAGAAGCCCGCGCACCGCAACAAAGAGTAGCCCCTGCTCGCTGCAACTAGAGAAAGCCCGCGCACAGCAACGAAGACCCAACGCAGCCAAAAATAAATAAAAATAAATTTATTAATAAATAAATAATATATGAGGCATTGAGCAGGTAATGAAGATTTTTTAAAAAGAAACATAAATGAACTACAGCTACCTGTATCAACAAGGGCAAACCTCGAAAACAAAACAATGAGAGGAAAAGCAAGTTGCGGAAGGTTACAGAGTACTGTACTCCTCCTTCTGAGTTGAAAAGCCATACAAAACAATTTATCATTTTAGTGACACATGTGTATATATATACATGTATGTACACACTATATATATACACACCCATATAGCTATAATAAAAGTACAAAAACTTTTCAAATCATGCACACCAAATTCAAGATAGTAGTAACCTCTGGGGTGAGCAGGAAGGGGAATGGGACCAGAGAAGGGGTCACAGGAAACTTTCACACTAACTGGGCTGTTTTCTTATGCTGAGTAGTGGGTACATACTTATTGTTGGGTAGTCCTCTAGTTTTTACACACCAGAAATTTTTTTTATAAGAGTTAACAAGGTACTATTATG
Organism: Lipotes vexillifer; assembly: GCF_000442215.2. Taxonomy (NCBI): domain Eukaryota; kingdom Metazoa; phylum Chordata; class Mammalia; order Artiodactyla; family Lipotidae; genus Lipotes; species Lipotes vexillifer. Next base: position 583,614 of record NW_006781860.1, on the reverse strand, counting down.
CAAATGTCCTCCTTTTAACCAGACAATGGTATGGCTCTGGAACTTCCTTTATCTGCTGGCATTCATTCTCTTTTACAAAAAAAGAACACTCTTTATCTCAAACAGCACATATTCCAAGTTACCCTTTTAGCATGCTGGCCTCTATCTCCCTAAAGCATATGCTACAAAGGGATATGATATAAAGATGTAAAAACAGAAAACTGTTTCATTTGCATTAAAAAAAATAGTTCTGGCTAATAATCCAACAACTGGAAAAAGTTCACAAGAATTTTGTCTTTTGCCTATAGTTGTTTTTAACGATTAAACAGTTGCTTCAAAGAATTACAGGAAAACCCTTAAATATGACTTCTTCCCAAAGGTGAGTCCGTGTGCAGGAATTTTTAAAATATCCTCTACTTTCTAGCTTTGTTTTACTTCTTTTCTTCAATCAAAGCCACTCAAACAATCAGACATTACTTACTGGCTTTTTTCCCATTCAATGATTTCCCCTGATAATACGAAATCAACAGTGTTTCATAACTATTTCCCTTAAAGTCTAAGAGTTAACTGTCAAGTCAGCGTAAGACAAATAATGTATGTATGATCTCACTTTTATGTGGAATCTAAAAACAAACCAACCAACAAAAAACTGGAACTCATAGATACAGAGAAGATTGGTAGTTGCCAGAGGTGGGGGTGAGTGAAATGGGTGAAGGTGATCAAAAGGCACAAACTTCCACTTACAGGACCTCCCTGGTGGTCCAGTTGGTAAGACTCCGCTCTCCCAATGAAGGGGGCCCGGGTTCGATCCCTGGTCAGAGAACTAGATCCCACATGCATGCCCCTAATAAGAAGTCCACATGCCACAGCTGAAGATGCCGCATGCTGCAACAAAGGATCCTATATGCTGCAGTGAAGATCCTGCATGCCGAAACTAAGACCTGGCACAGCCAAAATAAATAAATATTAAAAATTAAAAAAAAACTTCCAGTTATAAAATAAGTAAGTCCTGGGGATGTCATGTACAGCATGGTGACTAAAATTGATAATACTGTATTATGTACTTGAAAGATGTTGAAAGTAAATCATAAAAGTTCTCATCACAAGAAAGAAATTTTTGTTAACTATGTTTGCTGACGGATATCAGCTAGACTTACTGTGATGATCATTTTGCAACTCATACAAATATTGAATCATTATGTTATATACCTGAAACTAATACATCATATGTCAATTATAGCTCAATAAAAAATATTATCTGAAAACAGTTAACCACATAAAAATGAAAACTGGGGGCTTCCCTGGTGGCGCAGTGGTTGAGAGTCCGCCTGCCGATGCAGGGGACGCGGG
>NW_006781860.1:576078-582086 GCF_000442215.2 Lipotes vexillifer | reverse complement strand
TGTGCTCCGCAAATGGGAGAGGCCACGACAGTGAGAGGCCCGCATAACGCAAGAAAAAAAAAAAAAAAAAAAAAAAAAAAAAAAAACTAATTATAATGACTACTTGAAATATGCACAGCATTCTCAAAGACTAAGACACCATCCTGAAAGACAGATATTATAAAGGAGTCTATATAGTTTGTTAATTCATTACATCAAGCAGAAAACTTGCCAGTTTAAGGTAGATACTTTTGTTCTAGCTGTTATATTTTCTTACTCAAACCCTAAAAAATAAAAACATTTGCACTGCGGGACTTCCTTGGCGGTCCAGTGGTTAGGACTCAGCGCTTTCACTGCCAAGGGCCGGGGTTCGATCCCTGGTCAGGGAACTAAGATCCCACAAGCCCCGTGGCAAGCAAGCAAGAAATAAATAAATAAATAAAACATCTGCTTTGGAATGTAAGCTCTGTGATGACAGGGGTTTGTGTTTGATTCACAGCTGTAACCTCAGCATCTAGAACAGTGCCTGATGCACAAAAGAAACTCAAATACCTCAAATACACATCCAACCCAAGTCTATGCATTCTAGTAAAATGCTGGCCTTTCAATACCAATGAAATACTTCACAACCTGGGAAACCAATCACTCTAACATCTATAGCTCTTTGTCTTGAAGTATTAAACAAAAACTATTTACTTGTTTCTCAGACATCCATATTTACTTTTTCTAATTTAAATGTTTTACTCTAACATTTTTGTACCTAGTACTAGAATCCTGTTTTAAAATAAATCACGACTTCCCTGGTGGCACAGTGGTTGGGAATCTGCCTGCCAATGCAGGGGACACGGGTTCGAGCCCTGGTCGGGGAAGATCCCACATGCCGCGGAGCAACTAAGCCCGTGAGCCACAACTACTGAGCCCACATGCCGCAACTGGTGGAGCCCGTGCACCTAGAGCCCATGCTCCGCAACAGGAGAAGCCACCGCGATGAGAAGCCCACACACCACAACGAAGAGTAGCCCCCCTTCACCGCAACTACAGAAAGCCCACGCGCAGCAACGAAGACCCAACACAGCCATAAATAAATAAATAAATAATAAAATTTATTACAAAATAATAAAATAAAATACATCAACACCTCTCTATAAAGAGACCAAAAGGCCTTTCAAAATAAGCCATTATGATGCACTAAAATATAATCCAAGACAGAAAATAAGCATATGGAAAAATCCTAAACATCATATGTCTCTAGGGAATTGCAAATTACATCAACAAGATACCACTATATACCTATGAGAATGGTGAAAATCTAGAACACTGACAACACCACATGTTGATGAGGATATAGAGCAAGAGGACTTCTCATTCATTCCTGGGGGGATTGCAAATGGTACAGCCACTCAGGAAGACAGTTTGGCAGTTTCTTACAAAACTAAACTCACTCCTACCATATGATCCAACAATCACACTTACTGGTATCTACCCAAAGGGGTTGAAAACTTAAATGCACACAGATGCTTACAGCAACTGTATCCATAACTGCCAAAACTTGAAAGCAACCAAAATGTCCTCCAGTAAGTGAATGGATAATTGTGGTACATCCAGACAATGGAATATTATTCAGCAGTAACAAGAAATAAGCCATCAAGCTATGAAAAAACATAGAGGAATCTTAAGTGCATACTACTAAATGAAAGAAGCCAATCTGAAAAGATTACATACGGTTTGATTCCAACTATATGACATTTTGGAAAAAGGCAAAACTCTGGAAACAGTAAAAAAGATCAGTGGTTGCCAGGGTTTGGGAGTAAGAACAAGGGACGAATAAGTAGGGCACAGAGGATTTTTAGGGCAGTGAAACTACTCTGTATGATACTACAATGGTGGATACTCGTCATTATACATTTGTCCAAAACCAAAGAATGTACATCACCAAGAATGAACCATAATGTAAACTATGGACTCTGGGTGATTACGATATACCAATGCAGGTTCACCAATTGTAAAAAATGTACCCCTCTTGTGGGGTGTTGATAATGGGGGAGGCTAGGCATGTGTGGGGCAGGGTGTATATGGGAACTCTGTGTACCTTCCCCTCAATTTTGCTGTGAACCTAAAACTGCTCTGAAAAGATAAAGTCTATTAAAAATATATATATATATGTATTTCAACTGAAAACAAAATCCCTAAGATAACTCACTTCCATAAAAAAGTAATAGGTATAGTGGTTTATTTTTATTCCAAGGAGGAGACAAAGTAAAGTATTTTTATAGAACATTTGCTTCAGGTAAGATTTTCAACCTTCCTGGAACATTATGGTAATCTTAACTGTATGCTTATTAAAAAGAAAAAAAAATCTGTTACCATAGAAACTACCAGGGCTAGTTAATGACTCCATGACTTGGGCAGTTATACCTGTTGGGTCACTTAATTAAACTTACAGGTTCCTGTTTAACAGAGAAAGGCTAAAAACATCTACATCTGTTTAAAGAAAGGCTAAAACACTCATGGGGTAGTGCAAATCAGGATAAATGGAGTGCACATGTGTACTGGGAGTACACACACCCAGACACAGTAAAAATTAGGTGGCTGCTGGCTGCTGGCTTTGTTTGAATCTCTTCTGATTACATTTCTCTGTCCAGGATGCCTTTGATGTTCATGTTCACCTATACGAAGAATATTGGGTTACTGTACTGCGTTAAGTTAATGGGGAAGGATATATTTTGTTTTGCTGGGCTGAATACGGGAGCTTTAAAGCTCTGAGAGATTTACTACAAGCAATATTCTAGGGATGTCCCCTTTTGCCAGCATCTTTTGCAAGCAGGTTTCGACTAGACATCAAGAATATAATCTCATCCATACAATGGCACTGTGCCTTGAGTTCTTTTTAAATCTTAAACACCTCAAGGGAGCATAAGTTCTAACACCAGGAAAGCCCCCTCCCCAAGTCCTTAGAAGTCAACCAACATAATTCATATTTAATATGCCCACCATCTCTTATCACACTCCATATACTACTGACAACAAAATAAGCCTTAACAGGTGCCCAGCTGTCACTTACTTGCTGTGTGGCCTCAGTCACTCCTCTTTCAGTTGAGAAATAGCAACAGCATTTAATAAATTTATTATGCTTGGGAGTATTCTGAGGGCCTCATGTAATAGCTGTGGTTTGTGTTTTAAAATATTGACTTTTCCTCTACCTGGTCTAGCTTAACTGCTCAACAGCAGAGGCTGAACTGTCTCCATAGCAAGGACTTCTTAAGGGACAAACAGCCATGTTAAGGTCTGTGAATACTAATTATATTTTCAGAAATCTTGAATTCTGAAAAGTGAGAGATTACAGGGGGGCTAAAGTTATGCTCACAAACAGACAGAGTGTATGCATGCCCCAGAAGTATAAAATGCAGTCAAGTGATTTAAAAAAAAAGTCTACACACACAATGATATTATAAGTGAACCATAAAACCCTCAATACTCCTTTGGAACTGGATTTTAAAATACCACTCCCCACTTGAAATATACAACTGATGTTAATGTTCATACTGACTCCAGCTTTTAAGAAAAGGTTCATTTCACATTTGAGGCCTGATATTAAGAATCACCAGGCTTCCCTGGTAGTTCAGTAGTTAAAAATCCGCTTGCCAGGTTCGAGCCCTGGTCCGGGAAGATCCCACATGCCGCGCAGCAACTAAGCCCGTGCGACACAACTACTGAGCCTGCGCTCTAGAGCCCGTGAGCCACAACTACTAAGCCCATGCTCCACAATTACTGAAGCCTGAGTGCCTAGAGCCGATGCTCTGCAACGAAGAGTAGCCCCCGCTCACAGCAACTACAGAAAGCCCGCATGCAGCAACGAAGACCCAATGCACCCAAAAATAATTTTTTTAATAGTCATTAATTCTAAAAAAAAAGAAAACGAAAGCACAAAACAAAAACAGCATCTACTGCGCATCATCCGCCTCCTCCTTTTTCAGGTACGGAGCAGCCAAAAGGATGTAGCTATGACACAATTACTTTGCAATTCTATTTCAAGTCCAAATAATGATAAGATGGGAAACTACAACTGTCCCCCAGGGTGGACGTCTGGGATCCACCTCTAGCCCTAAATAGGGAGCTTGTCTCTGCCTTGACAGACGTCCTCTTACAGCCCTGTGTCCCTGTTCTGCAATTTGTCATTAGGCTTTCCAGTTTAATGCTAATATGCAGAAATATGTTAGTGGGCAAATATATATAGTAGATACGTATATATTACAAGTAGTATATAAAGCGGACAACATTCTCCAATCCTGCAAGCGCCCGCCCACCCACCCAGGAGAGGGAAGGGCAGGAGCCTCGAGCAGAGGTTAAACCAGACATCAGCCAAAACAAACACCACTTCCAGAACAAGGTAAACTTTGGGTCTGGGCGGCTGCAGAGCCCCAGAAACGGCCGGGGAGGGGAGAGAGTGTCCGTCAGCCTCAGGGGAGGAAGATGAGGAGCGCACCCAGCACTGCTGAGCTGCGGAGGAGGCTGGTGTCCCCTGGGGGACAAGGGCGTCGCCGCCATTCCCGACTGCGAAGCCCCTCTCCACAACCTGGCCAAGGCCTCCGGGTGCCTGTCGGCAGCCGTGTCGCCCCACCCCGCCCCCCTGTCCCCGTAGCAATGGTCCCCACAGACCCACAGGGGCAGGGGCGCGGGGACCTACCTGGTGCAGCGTCTCGGCGGGCAGCTGCGACGCCCGGAACAGGTCGGCCACGGGGCCCGAGGCTGCGGTGGCCGCGCCGGGGGCGGCCCTGGAGGCCTCAGGGGGCCCGGACACGGGGCCCCCGCCTGCGGCGCCGGCGCAGCGCGCAAAGAGCTCAGAGTAGCACTGCTGCTCGCCCTCGCTCAGCAGCAGCGGCGGTCCAGAGCCGCAGCCCCCGCTTGCTGCCGCCTCCATGGAGCCTGAAAGGGGGCCCAGCGGAGCACCGTCCCCGGTTAAGGCGCCGCCGCCTTCACCACAGCCTCCGCCGCTTCAGCCTCGGCCTTGGCCGCCGCCGCCCCGACGCCCCGCAGCTGCCGCGCGGCCGCTTCCTCCCGGCGCGCGCCGGCCCCGCCCCCGGACTTGAATGTTGTGCCTCCGCCGCGCGGCACATGGAGACAGGCGCGGCGCGGCCCAATCACGGCCTGGGATCGCACCCCAGCCCCGCCCCGCCCCGCCCCGTGCGCTCCGGACCAGGTAAGTAACTCCGCGCGCTGGCCGCTTTACGGACGGTCACCTGCTCAGCCCGCGCTGCAGAGTCTAGAGGGCAGGAGCCAGCGCTGTTCCGCGTCCACCCAGCGCGAGAGGGGCATCTTTGGCCCTTCTCCCTGGCCGGGAAGGGGAACATCTAGACCCACCTGCAGAATGGTGCTTTTCATGGGGCGGGAAAGGCTGTGGTGTTTTCTCCCTAGGACGCTGGAGCAAGTGTAGTGCCCACGACACGCCGTGCCCTTCCCAGAAAGGGACGAGGCATGGGAAATGAGGCTTCGCTTTTTCCATGACAGTACCCCTTATGTCCTGAAAAGCTGGAGGGCAGAGATCTCCATACGAACCAGGGTCCCATTGACTCGTATAGTGTTCTAGGTGGCGACGGGGTTAGGCCACTTTCTCAGGCAAGGCTCAAACCTGGAGTTGAGCCTTAAAAAGGAATAACATCGGTTAGTGTTAAATACTAGAGTAATAGGAGTGAAAAGGGCCCTGGGAAGAATTGCATATGTATATGCATTAATCCTGGCTGGGAAACACTAACCCAAGTGAAAAACATCAGTCCAGGGTTAAACACTAAACACTGGATAGATAGATAGGTAGATAGATAGATAGATAGATAGGTAGGTAGATAGATAGAGATATATCTTTCACCCCAAATAGTGTTATTTTAATTAAAAACAAAACAAAAACCATCTCAGGAAATAGCACTGATGATAACAAATATACTTTGGTATTTTGATCAACTAAAATAAGGACCAAGGACAGGAAAAGAAAAAAAGAAAAAGGAAGGTAAAGACGGGGGGGGGGGGGGGGAGGAGGG
>NW_006781860.1:565405-576068 GCF_000442215.2 Lipotes vexillifer | reverse complement strand
AGGGGGGGGGGGGGGGGGAGTGAAGAGAGATACATAAGAAGAAAAAAGAAAAATTATGTCAATTCATAATTGATAGCCAAAGTAATATTTCCCATTTGGAATCTGAAAAAAATGAAATAGAGAAAGAGTATCCCCAAAATCACTAAGTTTCCTTATACCATTTTTTGCTTCAGACCTGCCAGGAGAGAATTAAGACAGCGGTAGGTTTGGAGAGAAGAGTACCAAAAGAATAGATAAGTTAAGGAGCAGCAAAGACTAACTTAGTTGGGGAATTTCCACTTCAAAATCCCACCACCATAATGTATTTTCCACAACTGTAAAACCTTCTCAGGAAAACTGGAAGCCAAGGGATCATATTTATTCTTTTCCTACCTTTCCCTTTGTGGTCAGACTTCCCTGAGAATGGCCCACCATTCTAAAAAAGGTGAGAAAGGGACCCATGCCCCGTGATAAACGCCAGACTCCACTTTTCCCTGTGACTCCTGCAAAAAGAAATGTGAGATATAACAATCCCTAACATTCATATAGTTCATACTACGATGTCTATTTAAGCCTCATAGTACCTCTCTGAGGTAGGCTGGTTTCCCATTTTAATCTCCATTTTGCAGATGAGAAAATGGATGCAAAGATGGTGTGATTTGCCCAGCTGAATACTAGATTCCGAGCTGATCTTTGTTACTCAAGTCAGTTTAATAAATTTGACAGATACTTATTAAGCACTGCAGAGATGGGTAGGAGGTCTCACAGCTGTGCCTATCAATCCATCAGTCAACCCTTATGGGTAGACGAAGAAGTATTAACTCTCTTCCTACTGGAGTACTGTGAGAGATTTAAAAAAAAAAAAAAAAAGACGTGTTGCCGCCTCGCTGGAAAAGACAAAACTAACACAACAAATAAAAACAAACAATAAAAGACAATATATAATTAAGTGCTAAACTGTGTACCCCAGGCTAAGTGCTGTGGGAGCTTAGAGAAAAGAGAAAATCTATGAGCCAGAGCTCAACCAGGAAGGCTTGACAGAGGGGGCTCAAGATGGTTGTTGACTAATGGCTGGGTTGGGGAGGTGAAAGGACAGGAGAGGGAGGAGTCCCAGAGACTTGGCGCCCAGGAAGTGAGGAGTGAGGGATGCAGGTGGGGCCAGGAGGGAGGGGCAGCCTCTGATGCGCTGTGACAAGCCCGAAGGAAGCTGCTCCATGAAGGACGAGAGGCACAGCAAGAAGTGACCCAACAGCAGCAACGTTTTAACCCGGGACACAGGAGGAAAAAAATGGCATTTTTAAAATGTTTTAGTATCTAAGGAATGCCAAGTACTGGTCTTTATTTCTACAACAGTTTTCTGAATAGAAGAAATAGTTATCAAACTGCAAAATAAACACAGATAAGAATGTAGAAACTAGAAACACTGATAGCCCTTTAAGGCTGAAGGTAAACAAGAACATTTTAGAAGAGAATTTCTTTATCCTTTTTGCAGTTCTAAACCTACACACTAGGACTTCCCTGGTGGTCCAGTGGGTAAGACTCCGTGCTCCCAATGCAGGGGGCTGGGTTCGATCCCTCATAGGGAGAATTCTATTTGGCTTCTCTGAGCTTCAGAATTGGCATGAGTGATACTGAGATACTTTAGATTATATCTCAAAGATTGGTGAACTTTAAAAAGTACTTACTGAGGGACTGACCAATGTAAACACTAAACAATCACTTGTTCAGCTGATTTTAACTTTTTTTTTCCTAGAAGTGAAGAAAGGTAGATCTTTTGCTTAGTCGGAGGATATTTAATGGCATGGAAAATGTTTCTATTACATTGTTGAGAGGAAAAAGCAGCTAACAAAACTGTACGAACACGCAGATCCCATTTTTGTAAGAAATGGACCTATCTATATGCAATTTTTAAATAGGGCAGGAGAATTACGTATAGCAAGATATTAACAGCAATCATCTCTGACTGGTGCGGTTATGTAATTTTTATTTTATTCTTTGTATTCTTTTCTAACTTTCTAATTTTTTTGCCATAAACATTGTTTAGTGGTCGGAAAAAGAGTACTTTTCTTTTTGCGGTACGCGGGCCTCTCACTGCTGTGGCCTCTCCCGTTGCGGAGCACAGGCTCCGGACGCGCAGGCTCAGCGGCCACGGCTCACGGGCCCAGCCGCCCCGCGGCATGCGGGACCCTCCCGGACCGGGGCACGAACCCGCGTCCCCTGCATCGTCAGGCGGACTCTCAACCACTGCGCCACCAGGGAAGCCCAAGGTAGATCTTTAACAGTGTTAAAAGGAATCCTATTCCCCTGGCCTCATTTTATTGTGAGAAAATGTCCTGTCTACTCCCCAGGAGGGAATATGGATGAAGTAACATTGGTGCTTCTCCCAGCTCTTCCTTCTCCAAGGAAGAAGTGATGGAGGAAGAAGAAACTGATCATTCCCGGTTCCAACATTGTCTCTATCTTTTTCTGTATCTGTCCGTGTGTGTGCATGTGCGTGTGCGTGTGCATGTGTGTGTGTGTGTATCTCTGTCCTTCTCTTGCTATCTCTCTTGCTCTTTCAAGCTCTCTCTCAAGCTCTCTCCACCACCACCACCACCCCTGAATTGTGCTGCCCTCAGAGGAGACACCACTCTACCCCTGATTCCACATGGCAAGCGCACCTATGGGGGGCCACTCACTGTTCTCACTTGAAAGACCTGATGGGAAAAGATAGCATCTTCCTTGCAACTTGCAAGGAGAGGGTCTGTTGTGTAGACACTCTGATGTAGGGAAGAAAGGGGGTAGGGAGAGTAAGAAGAAGCCTGATTGTGGCCACAAACCCAATCGGAATCTCCAGTCCAACTCCAGCAACAATGAAGCTGATGTTGGCCACATGAACCTTACCTAATTCTTTCTACAATCCTAGAGAAAGAGAGGGGTTTGAGTACTAATGATGATGGAATCTTACAAGCAACTGTCTCCCATAAAGCCAATTTTGAATATCTGTGAAATTATGTCCTCTACACACCTGTGTGTGTGTGTGTGTGTGTGTGTGTGTCTGTGTGTGATCATTTGCCCGCTTCCTTCCTATACCAACTCCATCCTCTGAAACAAAACTTGACACATTGAGAAGGTGGCTCTTCTCAAGCAACAAACAGCTTGTTCTCAGCAGCCCGGCTGGCCTCTTATGTAAGGCATCAGACAGTTCACCCTTCTCCATGGAATGAAGCTTTTGGTAGCCCTGGGAATGGCCGAATAGCTGAGCAGAAATGTTAAAAAACTGTGCACTGGGAAAGTCCAACAGTTAGTCACACAAACTGGAGCCAACAGTTCTCACTCCTTGTTAACAATAGCAAGCTGTCTAACCTTGGGAAAGCGCAGCTTCCTGCTTTGTTTCCATGAACAGGATTTTGGATAATTATCTTAGCCATATATTTTCACGGTGCTTTTTTTTAATCACCCATAATACTCAGACTTTCGGAGATTTTTTCTATGTTTTAAAGGAATAAGAAAAAAATTCTTACTTTAGTTATCCAGCACTTCCGTCATCACAGATTTGAGCTAGAATTATTATTGATAATAAATTGATAGAATTCTGAAAATAAAATTTTCAGAAGCTATTCATGTTTCTTAAAAATGGAAGATTTAGGACTTCCCTGGTGGTCCAGTGGTTAAGACTCCGCGCTCCCAGTGCAGGGGGCTCGGGTTCAATCCCTGGTAAGGGAACTAGATCCTGCATGCCACAACTAAGAGCCCGCATGCTACAACTAAAAGATCCTGCATACTGCAACTATAAAAAGATCCGTGTACCACAACTAAGACCCAGCGCAGCCAAATAAATAAATATATTTTTTTAAATGAAGGGTTTGTGGGAATTCCCTGGCTGTCTAGTGCTTAGGGCTCCACGCTTCCACTGCAGGGGGCACAAGTTCAACCCCTGGCCAGGGAACTAAGATCCTGCATGCCACGTGGCCAAAAAAAAAAAAAAAAAAAAACAGAAGGTTCACTAAATGAGTCGGGGTAGGCTAAATACTGAAACAACCTGGAAAATCTCAGTGGGTTAACATAATCATGTTTTGTTTCTTGCTCGTGCCACAGTCCAACAAGGGTTGGTGGAGGCATGGTGGATCACTTCGTGTTCATCAGGGACACTATCTGGTAGCTCCTCCATCCCCTGGGAACTCAAAGTCTGCCACTAGATGCTCTGCATCTGGCAGAAATAAAAATAAAGGGAGGGGGACCTCAGCAGAGCTGGAGAAAGAGAGCATGGAAGGCTGCTTGCCAAGGGGGTTTTAGGGGCCAGGGCCAGGGCCAGAGGTGGCACAAATCCCTTCTCCCTGCTTTCTATTGGTTAGAGTTGAGTCACGTGGCTGTACCGAACTGCAAGGGAGTCTGGGGAACATAGTCAAGCTGTGTACCCAGGAAGAAGAAATGGGTTTGGGGAACATCTAGCCAGACTGACACGATTGTCATGTAAAAATTTCAAACCTGTTGTAGAAAATGTAGGTTCACTGCCAAGATTCCTGTCACCAGGCAATGCACCCATCCGTGAGTGTTGTCTGCTAATGGCTCAGAGCTGCTCCCTTCTTTGGAGACTTGTCCTCAGACAACGTGGAGCTGTTTCAGGGAAGTTACACCTCCACACCCCGCACTGAGCAGCCCACAGCCAATGGCTGACTACTGTAAAGTATAAAAGGCCAGTCCCTTGCCTCAAGGGGAGACCAGCTCTGGTACAAATCATGCTTCAGAGAGCCCCGTGGGATCAGGCAGAGGTAAGTCTCCAGCTGAGACCACTTCCTTGCTTAGCGCCTTCTTCAGCCCCACCCTCCTTCCTTCACTCCCCTTCTCCCTCAGTGAAGCAATTACACAAGAATCCTCATTTCAGTCTCTGCTCCCAGAGAACCTAACCTGAGCCGGGATTTTACATCAGAAAGTAATACTACTCACATCTCATAGAAAAAGCACGTGCAGCACAAGTCGATCTGTAAATATTTAAGTGCTCTCCGTAGAGTATATGTAGTCCTATACTCAATAAACAAAGACTGCTTTCCCAGCACTGCAAACAGCGTCCTTTTATGGTGAATATAGATTGTGGCCTCATTCTTCATTTTTGTTTCCTACCCTTTCTACTTTGACCAAGTCACTGTGGCCACTGGGGCATCTAGGATCTGAGTATCAGCTTTGCCAGGCCAGAAATGTGTTTATTACATCTTTGGAGGTATCACAACCCATAGGACAGTGCAGGTATAAATCATGATTCCAGTTAACTGGTTTACGTCCACAGTGATATCTGTTCTGTGACCCATAAGTTTCATGTACATAGGATTCCCCTTCCAGGTGCATAAGTTCTCTCTGAAGATTAAAAAAAAAAAAAAAAAAACTACTTCTCAAATATAGAACCATAGAAACAAAGGAATGAAATAAGGACAATGAACTTGAAACACCCTTTTTCACAGTCAAGGATGTTTCCAGTGTTTTGAAGACCAAGAGCACATCTTAATCGTCTCATGCCAAATAAATGACATTTAAATCAAGAGGAATCAGAATTACCTGGAAAGTTCTAGGAACACAATGGCAATGTATCCTTCCAAGATTTCCTCTTATCAGAAGCTTATATTTGCCTTTGCCACTAAATCCCCTCCTAGTTTAAACCTACTGTCACAACATAACTTCATTCTCAACTTTATGTCTCTTTTTACATTTTTACTCATTTTTTTCATTCTCTTGTCTTACGAGTTCCAGCCAGTCACTAAAACTTAAATTTTAGTTTAGCTGTTTCCTGATGACTTCTGAGCAATTACCATAATCTCAATAATAGTTTCCAAAATGACAATGTAGATTTTGTTGTGTCTTGGAAATGCTCCTCTCATTTACAGATTACATCAGAATCTTGTAGAAAGTATTGATTTTACATTTATGCAGCTGTCCAGACAACATGATTACAAGGTGCTTAAGATACGGAATTGTATTAATAATCTATTGCTGTATAACAACAAAGATTTAATTATCTCACAGTTCTGAGGGTCAGAAATTCAGGAGTGACTTAGCTGAGTAGTTCTGGCTCAGGGTGTGTCAGAGGTTGCAAGGAAGCTATCAGCCAGGGCTGCAGTCATCTGAAGGCTAGACTGGGGCTGGAAGATCCATTTCCAAGATGGCACACTCACATGACTGTTGACAAGAGGTCTCAGTTCCTTCTTATGTGGGCCTCTCCACAAGGCTGTCTGAGTGGCTTCTGGACACAGCAGCTGGCTTCCTCCAGAGCCAGTGATCTAAGACCAAGTGCTTCTGCAGGCACACTGTCTTTTATGACCTAGTCTCAAAAGAGACACACCAATTCTGCCATATTCTATTTGTTAGAAATAAATCACTGGGGAATTCCCTGGTGGTCCAGTGGTTAGGACTCAACATTTTCACTGCAGGGGGCACAGGTTTGATCCCTGGTCAGGAACTAAGGGAACTAAGGTCCCAAATGCTGCCAAAAAAAAAAAAAAAAGACACCAAGTCCAGCTCTTGAAAGTATGTCAAAGAATTTATGGACGTAGGGCTTCCCTGGTGGCGCAGTGGTTGAGAGTCTGCCTACTGATGCAGGGGACGTGGGTTCGTGCCCCGGTTCGGGAAGATCCCACATGCCACGAAGCGGCTGGGCCCGTGAGCCATGACCGCTGAGACTGTGCGTCTGGAGCCTGTGCTCCGCAACGGGAGAGGCCGCGACAGTGAGAGGGCCGCGTACCGCAAAAAAACAAAACAAAACAAAACAAAAAGAATTTATGGACACATTTTAAACAAATGTACAACTCTTTTTTTATAATTTTTTTTTAATTTTATTTATTTATTTTTGGCTGTGTTGGGTCTTTGTTGCTGTGCGCGGGCTTTCTCTAGTTGCAGTGAGCAGGGGCTACTCTTCATTGCGGTGTGCGGGCTTCTCACTGCGGTGCCTTCTCTTTGTTGCAGAGCACAGGCTCTAGGTGCCGGGCTTCAGGAGTTGAGGCTTGGGCTCTGGAGTGCAGGCTCAGTAGTTGTGGCACACGGGCTTAGTTGCTCTGCGGCATGTGAGATCTTCCCGGATCAGGGCTCGAACACGTGTCCCCTGCATTGGCAGACAGATTCGTAACCACTGTGCCACCAGGGAAGCCTCCCCAAATGCACAACTCTTCACAGTACTGGTTCTGAACTACAATCATGTTCTTCAGAGTACCTCTCGAATTTGCAAAGTGCTTTTTAATATGGTTTTGAGTTCAAATTGATGCCAATCTATTTATAATCTTACAAGGACAGGATTTTTTAAATTCATAGGCATTCTTTTACTTTCTTAACTTTTTGTGGCAGTAATTTCAGATTCACAAATTGCAAAAATAGTACAAAGAATTACTGTGTACATTTCACCCACATTCCCCAAATGTTTCATTTGCTTTATTCCCTTTCTCTTTCTTTCTATGTATTTTTCTGAATCATTTGAGAATAAGTTGTAGACATAATGTCCCTTTACCCTGAATACTTCAGGGTACATTTCCTAAAAACAATGGTACTCTCTTGTATAACCAATGTACAGTTACCAAAATCAGGAAATCAAATATCATCTAATCTATAAACTTTATTCACTTGTCACCAATTGTCCCACTAACATCCTTTTTTTTTTTTCCTTTTTGGCCATGCCACATGCAGAATCTTTGTTCCCCGACCAGGATGGAAACCTGGGCCCCTGGCAGTGAAAGCGCCAAGTGCTAACCACTGGACCACCAAGGAATTCCCCACTAATGTCCTTTAAAGGGGAAAAAAACTTTTTTCCTCATCCAGGATCCAGTCCAAGGTCACATATTGCATGTAATTGTCACATCTCTTTAGTCTCTTTTCATCAGAGTAATTTCTGTCTTTTTTTTTTTTTTTTTTTTTTTTGGCTGCGTTGGGTCTTCGTTGCTGCACGTGGGCTTTCTCTAGTTGTGGCGAGCAGGGGCTACTCTTCATTGAGGTGCGCGGGCTTCTCACTGTGGTGGCTTCTCTTGCTGCAGAGCACAGGCTCTAGGCATGCAGGCTTCAGTACTTGTGGCACATGGGCTCAGTAGTTGTGGCTTGTGGGCTCTAGAGCGTAGGCTCAGTAGTTGTGGTGCATGGGCTTAGTTGCTCCTCAGCATGTGGGATCTTCCCGGACCTAGGGCTCGAACCCGTGTCCCCTGCATTGGTAGGCAGACTCCCAACCGCTGTGCCATAAGGGAAGTCCCGCAATTTCTGCCTTTCTTTGTCTTTCAGGACCTTGATATTCTTGAACACTACAAGCCATTTTTTATCTCAATTTGGGAGCAAATAGTATTCAGTTTGCTTACAGACGTGCATCTTCATTCCTATGTAAGCTTTGTAAATCTTTCTGAGAAGCACATAGAAATAAGCATTGCTAAATATCTTTACAGTCTATCAGTGGCTTGTGAGCCAACTGATAATTTTGAGAATCAATAAAGGGAAAGAATCAAACATTGATCTTGCCTTCCTTATCAAGCTGCAGCACTACAGAACCACATAATAGATGAAGTAGAATTACAGAAGGAATGACAGAATTAAAATATCAGCATTTGGGACTTCCCTGGTTGTCCCGTGGTTAAGACTCCACACTCCCAATGCAGGGGGCCTGGGTTCGATCCCTAGTCAGGGAATTAGATGCCACATGTCGCAACTAAAAAAACAAAAACAAAAACAAAAAGGATCCCGCATGCCACAACTAAGACCTGGCACAGCCACATAAATAAATATTTTTTTAAAAAATCACCATTTTGCAACCCCCAATGAATAAATAAATCCAAACATTGATCATCAATGCCTGCTAACATCACAAAAAGAGTCAGACATTATGTGCTGCTAGCTAGGCATACCCAACACTGCCTATGAAATACAACTGCCAAAAAAGCAAACCTGAATTTCATCAAGTCTCTCTAAATCAGCACTGTCCCAAAGAAATATAATGCAAGCCACTATGTAATTTTAAATCTTCTAGTTGCCACATTAAAAGCAACTAAAGAGAAATACGTGAAATTAATTTTACTAACATTTATTTAACCCAATACGTTCAAAATATTATCACAACATGAAATCAATATAAAAATTATTGGGGCTTCCCTGGTGGCACAGTGGCTGACAGTCCACCTGCCGATGCAGGGGACACGGGTTCGTGCCCGGGTCTGGGAGGATCCCACATGCTGCGGAGCGGCTAGGCCCATGAGCCATGGCCACTCAGCCTGTGCGTCCAGAGTCTGTGCTCGGCAATGGGAGAGGCCACAACAGTGAGAGACCCGCGTACTGCAAAAAAAAAAGTTATTAATGAGATAGCTTCCATTCCTTTTTTGCACTGTCTTGATAACCTACTGTGTATTTTACACCTGTAGCACATCTCAATTTGGACCCGTATTAAAGATAATAATTATACAGACACTTGTTAAAGATGGTAGGGCAGATTTTATTCCAGAGGGACTACTGCAATGGGGTTTGCAGTAAGGGAGCAAGATGGGGCTCAACTCTGAATACAGCAAGGACAAATGGAGATTTATAGCCAAAGAGCAGAGTTGGGGTCAATGAATGAAAAATTACAAGAGGAAAACCTCATGACTAGGGGGATTATTGCAAGAGGGACTCAGTTCTTACTGAAGGCAAGCTGGCATGATAAGATATTGAGGGTAGGGGATGAGGAATTTGATCAGATATCAAGAGTGGGATTTTCACTAAACTGACCAAGCAGGGTTCTTGCTAAAACTGGATAAAGCAGGCCAAGGACAAAGACCAGGACTCAAAGGAGCCTAACTCAAGTTTGGTCAAAGAGGGAGAGTCTCTGTCACTCATCACATCTCGAGTATTCAATAACCACACATGGTCAATGGCCACCATATTGGACAGTGCAGCTCTAGACAGAATTATCACTGAGCAAGAAATGCAGAAAAGAGAGGGAGGAACATGTTAGATACCACCCCAGAGAAGCAAGCAGCCCAAGGCAGACAGTGGGATTCTCTACAAGACAATTTGATTTTTTCAACAAACTGCAATGGTAGAAAAAGAGATGGAGGGGAATTTCTACATGAAAAAGATTTAAAATGCATATAATCCAATCACAGTGTGTGGATTTTATTTGGATTCTGATGCAAACAAACTAAAACAAATGTATGCCACTTAGGACACAAATGGAAATTTGAACACTGGCTTGAAATTTTGTGACAATAAATAATTATTATCTAATTTTTTTAAAGATTTATTTATTATTCATTTATTTTTGGCTGCATCACTTCTTAGCTGTGGCACATGGGATCTTCGTTGAGGCAGGCAGGATCCTTCATTGTGGCATGCAGGCTTCCCTCCATCTGTGGTGTGCGGGTTTTCTCTTCTTTAGTTGAGGTGCACAAGCTCAGTAGTCGTGGTGCGCGGGCTTAGTTGCCTCATGGCATGTGGGATCCTAGTTCCCCGATGACCAGGAGTCAAACCCGAGTCCCCTGCATTGTAAGGTGGACTCTTCACCACTGGACCACGAGGGAAGTCCCTATTATCTAATTTTCTCAAGTGTTAATAATAGTCGTGTCGTTATGTTGAAAGAAAAAGTCCTTATCTTTTAAAGATACACACTGAAGCATCTAGGGATGAAATTGTATGATGTTTTAGATTCACTTCAAAATTATAAAGGGTAGGGCTTCCCTGGTGGCGCAGTGGTTGAGAGTCCGCCTGCCGATGCAGGGGACAC
>NW_006781860.1:540665-558352 GCF_000442215.2 Lipotes vexillifer | reverse complement strand
CCCGTGAGCCATGGCCGCTGAGCCTGCGCGTCCAGAGCCTGTGCTCCGCAGCGGGAGAGGCCACAACAGTGAGAGGCCCGCATACCGCAAAAAAAAAAAAAAAAGTCAAAACAATAAAGCTCCTAAAAGATAATGTAGGAGAATATCTCTTTGTGCATACAAGCAGCACCAACCAATAAGGACAGAGAAACTAGACACAAAGTAAAACAGATGTTACACACACACACACACACACACACACACACACACACACACAGGAAAAAAAATTATAAAGGGTATCCATTTGTATGAGGTCTGCAGAATAGGCATATGCATAGAGACTGAAAGCAGATGAGTGTTTACCAGGACTGGGAAGAGGGAGGGCAATGGGGAGTGACTGCTTAATGGGTATGGAGTTTCCTTTTTGGGGGTATTAGGTAGTGGTGACGTTTGTACAAGATCGTGAATTACTAAATGCCACTTAATTGTACAATTTAAAATTGTGGGGGACTTCCCTGGTGGTCCAGCAGTTAAGACTCCACGCTCCCAATGCAGGGGGCCTGGGTTGCATCCCTGGTCAGGGAACTAGATCCCACATGCCACAACTAAGAGTTTGCATGCCGCAGCTAAAGATCCCGCATGCCGCAGCTAAAGATCCCGCATGCCGCAAGGAAGATCCCACATGCAGCAACTAAAACCCGGCACAGCCAAATAAATAAAAATTTTTTTTAATGTGGAAAATAGTGAATTTTATGTTAGATGAATGTTACCACAATTTTTTTTTTAAAAAAAAGAAATATATCTGAAAGAAAAATAAAACTATAAGCAGGAGAGCATGTGTGATCAGAGATGAATTGAGTTAGGGTTGATAATTGCTGAAAGTGGATCATTTTATTATTCTCTTTATGTTTGTGTATGTCTAAAATTTCCCTTAATAAAAATTAAAAAAACAAAGTCTGTCAACCATAAGGGAAATTTGAATATGGCTGAGTATTCGATGATGTTAAAGGATATTGTTTATTTTTAAAGTGTGATAATGACATAATGGCGTAGTGTTTATGAAAAAAAAAGCTTATCACTTATGGATGCATTCTGTATTATCTACAGGTGAAATGACATGATACTTTGAATTTGCATTAAAATACTCTGGCAGGAAAGAAAAGAACAGGGAGGGGTTAGTTTGAAACAAAAATTGGAAAATGTTGACAACTGTTTAAGCTGAGTGATGGGTATGGGGAGGTTATATCAATCTCTCTAATATTTTAAGTTTGAAATTTTCCAAAATAAAATATTTTAAAAATACATCAACCCTTATCAGCACCTCTTAGCAGTCCCAGTTTTTATTCCAGTATGTAAGCTCTCACCTGGACTCTTGTATTTAAGTGGGTTCCAACGTTAACATTAAAGACATGTTAAACAAAATAACAATATTAGGTCACGCCCTTCTCTTTGGACATAGTGAAGTATCTGTCAGCTGCTTAGATTTTTTTGTTGTTGTTATTTTAGAATGTGACTGCATGAGACAGTTCAGCACATCTGGCCAACAATGCCTGCCTTCCTTTTGCACTGAAAGAAATAGAAGTGTATGTTCATTTTGAAGAGGACGTTTATGTCAAATGCGGTGCATTATCTTTGCCAGATTCCACCCCTTCACTGAAATGGGAGCCAAGAACAAGAGCACCCACTAATAAGCTGGGGTTTTTCTTCTTTTTTTAGCTTCAGAACCTCTTGAGGGAATATGTGTTTGCAAACAGTTTCCATATTAATACTAAACGTGCCAACTCAGTAACGATGAAAATAACAACAATGGGTTAAAACAAATAAAAGAGTTTATCACCTCTGTAATTATTTCCATTTTGGAACCAGAGTACTGTCCTTGCATTGATAAGAAAACGCTTTAGTGCACAATGAGACTTTCATCTGAGGCCTTGTGCAACAGAAAAATTGAAAACTTTTTTGAGTTCATGGAACTCATTCTCAAATTTGACCTAAACCAGCTGTTTCACTTAAGCCAATGGATATATATATATATGTTTTTTGTTTTGTTTTGTTTTTGTTTTTTTTGCGGTACGCGGGCCTGTCACTGTTGTGGCCTCTCCCGTTGCGCAGCACAGGCTCCAGACGCGCAGGCTCAGTGGCCATGGCTCACCGGCCCAGACGCTCCGTGGCATGTGGGATCTTCCCAGACAGGGGCATGAACCCGCATCCCCTGCATTGGCAGGCGGACTCTCAACCACTGCACCACCAGGGAAGCCCAAGCCAATGGATATTTTAAAAAACAAAATAGGGCTTCCCTGGTGGCGCAGTGGTTAAGAATCTGCCTGCCAATGCAGGGGACACAGGTTGGAGCCCTGGTCCGGGAAGATCCCACATGCTGCGGAGCAACTAAGCCCATGCGCCACAACTACTGGGCCTGTGCTCTAGAGCCCGTGAGCCACAACTACTGAGCCCATGTGCCACAACTACTGAAGCCTGCGCACCTAGAGCCGGTGCTCCGCAACAAGAGAAGCCACCGCAATGAGAGGCCTGTGCACCGCAAGGAAAAGTGACCCCCTCTTGCTACAACTTAGAAGAAAGCCCGCGCACAGCAACAAAGACCCAACACAGCCAAAAATAAATAAATAAATTTATTTTAAAAACAAATAAAGTAAAACAACAATAACAGCAAACCTATTCTTTCCAGAGCCAGATTCCCCCCAGCAAAGCCTCAACAGACGTGTGATCCTTTAGGAAAGCACCATTAGAAAACTTCTACAAGCCTATTACAACGCCAGGGATTGTCCTTAACAATTGGCTTAAAATGTATGTTTAGCCAAGTGTATGCGAGTTCATCAAAGATGTAGCATGACCCACTAGGATGGCTATAATCAAAAAGTGAGACAAGAACAAGTGTTGGTGAAGATGCAGAGAAACTGGAACCCTCGTACACTACTGGTGGGAATGTAAAATGGCACAGCCAGTTTGGAAAGCAGTCTGGGAGTTCCTCAAAAAATTAAACACAGAGTTAGCATGTGACCCAGCAATTCCACACCTAGGTACAGACCCAAGAGAAATGAAAACACACATCCACACCAAACTTGTACACAAATGTTCACAGCAGCATGATTCATTAGATCCATAAAGTAGAAACAGCCCAAATGTCTACCAACTGACGCATGGATAAACAAAATGTGGTATAGGCACACAGTGTACTGACACGCGCTACAACATGGATAAACCTGGAAAACATTATGCTAAATGAAAGAAGCCAGACACAAAAGCCACATACTGTATCATTCTATTTATATAAAATGTCCAGAACAGGCAAATCTAGAGAGACAGGAGTGGCTGCCGAGGGCTTGGTGGGAGGAGATTGGAGAGAAATGGGGAGTTACTGCTAGTGGGTATGGGTTTCTTTTGGGGGGATAAAAATGTTCTGAAATTACTAGCGATGTCTGCACAACCTTATGAACGTACTAAAACCCACTGAATTATACACTTTAAAAGGGTGAGCTTTATGGCACATGAATTACGTCTCAACAAAAAAAAATGTTTTTACATATGTAGCATGTTACTACCAACTGCCTAGCACTTCCTTGTAGAGGTAAACGAAGAACAGTGTGTAGTGGGGAAGATAACAATCTAGTTCCTCGCCCTTGCCTAAATCATGCTTGGAATTTAACCCCCAGCCTGTACCAATCCACACTGACCCAAACAGGCGACACTTCACACTGGGTGTTGCCACTCTTTTGCCGTTTCATTACATCGTGTAAATGCCATGATCACTTTGGACTATGTCAATTAAAACAAATGTAAAGAGTCAGTGGTCAGCCGCATAGCACAGGGAGATCAGCTCGGTACTTTGTGACCACCTACAGGGGTGGGATAGGGAGGGTGGGAGGGAGACGCAAGAGGGAGGGGATATGGGGATATATGTATACGTATAGCTGATTCACTTTGAAAAATAGGGCTTCCCTGGTGGCGCAGTGGTTGAGAATCCGTCTGCCAATGCAGGGGACATGGGTTCGATCCCCGGTCCGGGAAGATCCCACATGCTGCAGAGCAACTAAGCCCTGTGGGCTACAAGTACTGAGCCTGTGCTCTAGAGCCCACGTGCCGCAACTACTGAAGCCCGCGTCCCTAGATCCTGTGCTCTGCAACAAGAGAAGCCACCAAAATGAGAAGCCCGCGCATCTCAACAAAGAGTAGTCCCCACTCGCGGCAACTAGAGGAACCCTGTGCGCAGCAACAAAGACCCAACACAGCCAAAAATAAATAAATTAAATAAATAAATTTATTTTTTTAATAATAATACGGGCATACCTTCGAGATGTAGGTTCTGTTCCAGACCACCACAATAAAGTGAATATTGCAAAAAAACAAAAGCAAGTCACATGAATTTTTTCATTTCCCAGTGCATACAAAAGTTTTGTTTACACTATACTGTAGTCTATTAAGTGTGCAATAGGATTATGTCTAAAAAAATGTACATACCTTAATTTAAAAAACTGTATTGCTGGGAGTTCCCTCATGGCCCAGTGGTTGGGACTCAATGCTTTCATTGCCATGGCCCTGGGTTTGATCCTTGGTCAGGGAACTGCCATCCCACAAGACACACAGCCAGAAAACCCCCCAAAAAACCAATAACTGTATTGCTAAAAAATGCTAACCATCATCTGAGCCTTCACTGAGTCACAGTAGTAACATCAAAGATCACTGATCACAGATCACCATAACAAATACAATAATAACAATGAAAAAGTTGAAAATATTGCCAGAATTACCAAAATGTGACACAGGGACACGAAGTGAGCAAATGCTGTTGGACAATGGAGCCAATAGACTTGCTCCAAGCAGGGTTGCCACAAACCTTCCATTTGTAAAAAATATAATATCTGCAAGGCACAATAAAACAAGGTATGCCTGTAATTATCTTACCCAAATTTCCACCACCAGATGAATGGATAAACAAAATGTGGTATACGCATATAATGGAAAATTATTCCACCATAAAAAGGAAGGAAATCCTGACATATGCTACAAAATGGATGGACCTTGACATCCATAAAATAAGTCAGACAGAGAAAGGCAATTACTGTATGATCTCACTTATATATGGAATGTAAAAACATTGAACTCATAGAAACAGAAAGTAGAATGGTGGTTGCAAGGGGCTGAGGGGAGGGGGGAATGGGGAGATGTTGGTCAAAGGGTAAGCTTTCAGTTATCAGATGAGTAAGTTCTGGGGATGTAATGTACAGCATGGCGACTAAAGCTAACAATACTGAAAAACAAACAAACAAACAAACAAAAAAGGGGACTTCCCTAGCAATCCAGTGGGTAAGACTGCGCTCCCAATGTAGGGGACTGGGGTTTGATCCTTGGTCAGGGAACTAGAGCCTGCATGCCACAACTAAAAGATCCCACACATGGCAACAAAGATCCTACATGCCGCAACTAAGACGGGCGCAGCCAAATAAATTAATTTTAAAAAACAAAAAAAACAAAACACTATATTGTGTACTTGAAAGTTGCTAAGAGAGTAGATCTTAAAAGTCCCAACCTGTGGACTGCTGATACTTTGGTAAATCATACTGTTGTTAATACTTCTCCCTCCGATGGTCAAGGCATTCCTGTCCTCAACCACTCCTTGGTCACCCTCTAACAAGCATCCTCTGAGAAGTGTCGGCTGAGTGCAGTCCTCAGATTATTGGTAATGCCCAGAGTCCACAAAAGGGATCCACACACAGTTCATGAGTCAGAGGAAAAATAAAACAACTGTGTCCACATACATTTAATAAATTTGAAGTTAAATAACATATGATTTTCACAGAAATTTCAATTATGATTACAATCCTAAAGTTTGTGCATTCACCATAAACATGCAATCAATCAGCTAACATTCATTTGCTAAGGGTGCATTTGATCTTAGACACAATGATCTTCATGTCACTTGCATATTCTTACTTTCATTTGTCCAATTTGCATGTCTCGTTTTAACATGATCAGCAGTCTATTGAAGCATAAAATCAGTTAAGAAAAAGTTATCTAAATACTGAAGTGCAGAATAACTTCGTAAATGCAAATAGTGCATAAGAAATTGTCAATATAGAGCTGACTCTGTATTGCTGGGGCAAAAGTATCTCTAACTGAGATGGGCACACAGAACAAGAACAGAAATAAGAAATAGAATAATTTTATGAAAATTAAGTTTTGACTCTAGATCCCTGTACTTTGCCTGTTCTGAAACTGTCAAATAGTGGCAGGAAGCCACCAGAGCTTTGAATACTTTTCATAAACAGAGCACAATGACCTCTCTGGTAAACCAACTGAGATTCTCCAGAATAAGCTAAAAATTGTACTTTCCAGGATGCTAAAGGTTCAAGTTGTACTACTGCCAAGAAGTTTGTAAAACCACTCACAATGTTAATGGAAATGTTATGTTAGGAAGCAAAAAGGAATGGCCTGTTGGCAAAATTCTCTGATCAAATGATGGTGCTATGTATCCCCTAATATTAATGGCATTCTTTTTTTGTTGTTGTTAATAAATTTATTTATTTATTTATTTATTTTCGGCTGTGTTGGGTCTTCTTTGCTGCACGCAGGCTTTCTCTAGTTGCGGCGACTAGAGAAACTAGTACGGGGTCTAATCTTCATTGCGGGTGCACAGGCTTCTCAACTGTGGTGGCTTCTCTTGCTGCAGAGCACGAGCTCTAGAGAACACGGGCTTCATAGTTGCGGCATGCGGGCTCAGTAGTTGTGGTTCGTGGGTTCTAGAGAGCAGGCTCAGTAGTTGTGGCTCATGGGCTTAGCTGCTCCATGGCATGTGGGATCTTCCCAGACCAGGGCTTGAACCTGTGTCCTCTGCATTGGCAGGCGGATTCTTAACCACTGTGCCACCAAGGAAGTCCTTCAATGGCATTCTGTATGTATCAAGCACTTATGATGATGCTTAGGTGAATAGATATTTCTCATTACAGCTGCAGTAAACTTTCTCTTGGCCTATGTAACAAGCATAGATGAGTGAGAAGTGTTCAGAATATTCTTTTGTTTATTTCTGAATACCCATGTTATAAAAACTATTCCTCATTTAGGTAAAAATTAGTGCGAGAACCAGTGCTGGGGTAGCACCAGCTATGCAAGCAGCAATACAGGGCTTTGGTAGGTGAATCAGATTGGTGGCAAGTGACAGAAAAAGAATTGGAAGTGCCTTAAGGGACTTCCCTGGCGATTCAGTGGTTGGGACTCCATGCCTTCACTGCCAAGGGTGAAGGCTAAAAAAAAAAAAAAAAGAAAAAGAAAGAAAAAAAGTGCCTTAAACCAGAGAGCATTTAATGACTCACACAACTTAGTTCAGGCACTCAAGTGATATAATCAAAAGCTGTTTTGTCTCCATCTCTCCACTCTGGCTTCTGCTCCATTAGCTTCATTCTTCAGGCTTCACAGAGTGTCTCAAGTTGCCAGTCTTCCAATAGCCCCAACTACCGTCGACTTGAATCTCACTAGGTCTAACTGAGTCACATACCCATCCATGAATCAGTCTTTGATCAAAGGAATGCAATGCTTTGATTGGCCACACTTGAGTCACCATCCATCTCTGGAAATGGGGATGAATTCCACTCTCACCAAGGCAAAGAGTCTGAGATGCCAGAAGGGCTGATCTTCCAAGGGAAAATCAGGGAATCAGACCAAGAAAAGGTTGAATAGGTGATGGGGAAGGAGGTGATCATAGACGCCAATTATAGTGTGTGAATAAAATGACAGTTTTTTCACGCTCCTTTATTCACTCAGGACAGTTGGACGTCAGCAATATGCCTCTTGACTCAGTGTGGAAGTAATCCAATTAAACTGCTCCCACTCAGAGCATGCTTCTTTCAGTGTGCTCTGAAAAGTAATAGGTGACATGTAGAAGATGACTTTTTTATACCAGAGTGCGTTAACTACCCAGAAAAAGGTGCTCATATAAGCGTGAAATGGATAATGCCAGTAAATAACATTTCTGAATATTCCAGTGCTTGCTGCTTTCCAGAGCACGATTCAGTGATGCATTTAATACATTGGATAGTCGGAACTTATCGCTCGAGATCCAAAATATTGTGATTTCTAATGTTCAGTATAAAATTTTGGACTTTTTAAACATCAGACTAAGGCACAAATGGCTCAATCACCAGGACTTTCACCCTCTCTCCACCTTTGATGAGTTTCTTCATTTGATGGATGTCGTAGTCCGAAAGCGGGTAGGAAAAGAATTTCCAGACAGACACGAGGCAGAATGTAAAGAAGATAGAATTTATTAGAGGGAAGGGTCGCTGCCAGAACAGTGGGCCGACTTCCTAGTAGTCTGGGAGAAGCCCGAACATATGCTAATTTCCAGACACAAGGCAGAATGTAAAGAAGATAGAATTTATTAGTGGAAAGGGTCGCTGCCAGAACAGCGGGCCGAATTCCTGATAGTCTGGGAGAGTCGAGCCCGAACATGTGCTATTGATCAGTTTGCATAGCCAGAGAACAAAGGAATGGTCTGAGGTGAAAATTTCGTTTACTGATTGGTCGAGCCACATATACCTTCCTTCTACAGGGTGGGAGTGGGACAGGGCATATGCCTTTTCTTATTTGGGACAGGTCCCGTTGAACTGTGGGAGTCACCCAGGTGGGCTCAGGAATTTCATAACCGTCGCAACATGGTAGGGAGGGGGATTAAGAGTCCGGTAGGGGGTGTAACGCTGAAACTTTTTCTGGCAGGGTCATCCTTTGTCCTTGAAGCACTATTGTCCTTGGAGCACCACAATGGAGAAATCACTGCTGTATTTTGGGGTATATTTTAGAATCGCATGCACTTCCAGTTAAACAAGGCAAATTGACCTCATACATATATCTTGGATCTCTCTTGAAACCCCACCAGAAACACTGAAAGGAAATTTTTGAAGGCACAAGCTTGAAAAGAAACAGACAGCCCTAGAGAAGATGACAGCAGACAAGACATGACAACAAAATTTTGAAAACTGGAAAGTGGATGGCCAAGTGGCATATGACATGATCAAGCAGAAAAAGCTAAGTGCCTGCAAAGTGGGAAACCAGTAAAAAGCATGATTATCCATGTCACAGAATCCCCAGTAAAGCTAAGGAACTAGAGGGTGAGGGCCTTCTCAAGGTAGGATGCAGGGTGGAGCCAAAAACAGAATGGGTGAAATTTATTTTTTAATTTATTTTATTGAAGTATAGTCGATTTACAATGTTGTGTTAATTTCTGCTGTAGAGCAAAGTGATTCAGTTAGACATATATATATTGTATATTCTTTTTCATATTCTTTTCCATTATGGTTTATCACAGGATACTGAATATAGTTCCCTGTGCTATACGGTACGACCTGGTTGTTTATCCTGAGAATTCTTTCAGGGGAACAGCCAGAGGCCAAATCATCATTCTATGCCTACACATTCCCAAATATAGAGTAAAGGTGCGTAAAAAATTTGCTTCTTTTTTTTTTTTGTGGTACACGGGCCTCTCACTGTTGTGGCCTCTCCCGTTGCAGAGCACAGGCTCCGGATGCGCAGGCTCAGCGGCCATGGCTCACGGGCCCAGCCGCTGCGCAGCATGTGGGATCTTCCCGGACCGGGGCACGAACCCGTGTCCCCTGCATCGGCAGGCAGACTCTCAACCACTGCGCCACCAGGGAAGCCCGGCTTCATTTATTAATGAAGGAACCTGCAGCATAGCAAAGCAAGTTCAAAGATCATTTGAGAAACTGAAATCTATATACTCAAGCAGGAAAAACATGCTGAAATAAGTTTATTTAGCCACAAAACTATTAATATCCTATAGGACGATAAAACCAATAACCTTTGGGGTTCTCATTTCTATTGGACATCTCTACTGAACACAAAGTTAACATGTAACTTTACGGTAATTTTTCTTATAAGGCAATAAACATCTCTTTGAAAAGCCATAATTTGAATACTTACAAGCATTCTTCATATTACAATAGTATGAATAATATTATCTCACGTGTGTATTTAACATTTTCCACTATACTAGCTCCTTTCCCTTAGGGCACTGGGGGTTTTTTGTTTTTAACTTTTATTCAGTTATTTGTTTATTTTTTGGCTGCATCGGCTCTTTGTTGCTGCGGGCAGGCTTCCTCTAGTTGAGGCGAGCGGGAGCTACTCTTCGTTGTGGTGTGTGGGCTTCTCATTGCGGTGGCTTTTCTTGTTGCGGAGCACGGGCTCTAGGCGCGCGAGCTTCAGTAGTTGTGGCACGCTGGCTCAGTAGTCGTGGCTCGCGGGCTCTAGAGCACAGGCTCAGTAGTTGTAGCGCACAGGCTTAGTTGTTCTGCGGCATGTGGAATCTTCCCAGACCAGGGCTCGAACCCATGTCCCCTTCATTGGCAGGTGGATTCTTTTTTTTTTTATTATTTTTTTATTTTATTTATGGCTGTCCATTGCGGAGCACAGGCTCCGGACGCGCAGGCCCAGCTGCCGTGGCTCACGGGCCCAGCCGCTCCACGGCATGTGGGATCTTCCTGGACCGGAGCACGAACCCGTGTCCCCTGCATCGGCAAGCGGACTCTCAACCACTGCACCACCAGGGAAGCCCTGGCAGGTGGATTCTTAACCACTGCGCCACCAGGGAAGTCCCAGGACACTGGGCTTTTTTTTTTTAGGACACTGGTTTTTAAAACTAAATGTGTAAAACAGAACCTGGAGTGTTTCCTTTTTAAAAAGGCAGATTCAGGCCCATCAGAGATTCTGACCATATTAGGCAGAAACATGCCTTAGTACATAAATGTAATAGGTGGACAGTTACAAAGTAGAGATGGGTTTTGCCACAGCTGTGACAGGGTCAAGGTGCTCAAACAAGACAACCACCGTGCGTGCCCCTGAGGTTCCTTGGGTCTGCCTAGGCCCTTCAGACTGTGGCTTTCCTTTTTCTCCTTTGTCAAACCTCTCAGCCTGCCCATCTCCCAAACCAGGGCAATCCTAATTCCACCCTCATATGGGGTCATTCATGTCTTTCTCCTCTCTCTCTTTTTTTTTAACACCTTTATTGGAGTATAATTGCTTTACAATGGTGTGTTAGTTTCTGCTTTATAACAAAGTGAATCAGTTATACATATACATATGTTCCCATATTTCTTCCCTCTTGCGTCTCCCTCCCTCCCACCCTCCCTATCCCACCCCTCTAGGTGGTCACAAAGCACCGAGCTGATCTCCGCTGATCTCCCTGTGCTATGCGGCTGCTTCCCACTAGCTAGCTATTTCACGTTTGGTAGTGTATATATGTCCATGCCACTCTCTCACTTTGTCACAGCTCACCCTTCCCCCTCCCCGTGTCCTCAAGTCCATTCTCTAGTAGGTCTGTGTCTTTATTCCCCTCTTACCCCTAGGTTCTTCATGACATTTTTTTTCCCTTAGATTCCATATATATGTGTTAGCATACGATATTTGTCTTTCTGACTTATCTCCTCTCTCTTTTAAAGTCACCGTTTATATATCGCTTATGTGTGAAATCTGAAAAAAGGGTGTAAATGAACTTATCTACAAAACAGAAGTAGAGTCACAGATGCAGAAAACAAACTTATGGTTACCAGGGGGTAAGGGGGGGAGGGATAAACTGGGAGATTGGGATTGGCATATACACACTACTATATATAAAATAGGTAACTAATAAGGACCTACTGTATAACACAGGGAACTCTACTCAAAACACTGTAATTGCCTATATGGGAAAAGAATCTAAAAAACAGTGGCTATATGTATATGTGTAACTGATTCACTTTGCTGTGCACCTGAAACTAACACAACATTGCGAATTAACTATACTCCGATACAAATTTTTTTAAAAAATAAATAAAGTCAGTGTTTATGAATAAACCTTATTACTCACTCCTTTAAGGGTTCTACCCTTTGATTTCCAAACACCTTATCTTTCCTCAAAAACCTTGGCTCATGCAAATCACAAGCACTGGCTTTTACACTGTGTCCAGTACCAGCTCTCCCCAAATACCACCAAAATAAACTGCTGATGAGCAAAACTGAGCTTATTGGTTACTGAATTCATGGAGATCACTACTTTGACAGTCTTACAGCATCTCCAAAGGACGAAGGGAAAATTGGGATATTTACAAGGTTTTTTTGGCAGTTCTGGTTTAAGGCTGCTGTTTTGTTCCGGGGGCTTGATGAGGATTAAGGATCAGAACTTGGTATGATATGACAGAGTAGTTTTAGGATTGATGGACACAATGAGGTATTTCAATCAAGTCTTAGAAAACAAAGAGTTGTTTGATGCTAGGTATTGAGATGCTCATTAGTCTGACTTCCTTTACTGAATAGAACAATTA
Source organism: Lipotes vexillifer (assembly GCF_000442215.2). Classification (NCBI taxonomy): domain Eukaryota; kingdom Metazoa; phylum Chordata; class Mammalia; order Artiodactyla; family Lipotidae; genus Lipotes; species Lipotes vexillifer. Next base: position 546,056 of record NW_006781860.1, on the reverse strand, counting down.
AGGTATTTACATTTTTATCTTCCTAGGCAAAAGTTCCTGGGGTAGTTAAGTCATGCGGACAAAGACACTGGAATAGTAAAGGCATGTTAATATAGGTAGTAAACTGTACAGGAATACGCAGTTTCATTCTGAACCACAATCTCTGAATTGGGTTTCAGAGGCTATTTTGGTGATTAAAATTACATGAGTTTCTCTTTGTAATAATGAGTTTCTCTGCTGTAATAATCTTTAAATTTTTCTAGACAATGGATGCCTCTGGCTTAATGTGGTAAGGTTCAGTTTTATAAAGTACCAACTTGAAAGTACATTAACATATCTCTAGCTTTTATCTTCCTATGTAAATATGTTCAAGCCTCTTAAATTTTTAAAAACGAATCTCTCCAGGTAACCCAGGGATGCCTGGGGCATTCAACAGTTTCTGTGATTTCCACTGTGCTCCGCTTCTCATCAAGCTTAGCTAACCTGCTCCTGGCAGACAGGGAGGGTTCTTGCCATCACTGCATTTCAGCAGCTCCGGGAATAGCTCCCCTGCATGGCAGATGTACAGTAACTGCTTAGAGAGCTGCATTAATAAAGTAGAAAAGAGAGAGCAAAAAGCAAGCAAGCAAACAAACAAAAGCAGTAACAAAACCTCCAGGCTTTTTGAAATGGAGACCCAGAGTCACTCTCTTTCCTCTGTCCCTGGCAGTCTCTTGTTTCCTCCACTCCACTGCTTTTGTTAAAATTATGGATGACATCATAACTACTAACTCAATGGTCACTTCTTAGTCCTTAACTTGCTTGATCTTCCTGCCCATCAAGGACTGAGAAAAAATTATCAGAAACGGCGAAAGATAATTGAGAAAGCATAGTGTCATGGAAGTCTACAGAGGAATTTTAAGGAGGGAATGATCAACATTATCAAATACTGCAGAGAGATAGGACCAGAAAAATCACCCCATGCTTTTTGGCAGGTACAGGGCAGTTTGTCTGGAGAGAGATTGCATTCAACACTTCCCCAGTGTTTTCCTTCTATAGCAGTTTCCACCAACCAACCATGGTTTGGATCCACTGCCAATGTAAGCAGAGGACTGTTCCCAAATCAAGGATGGTGGATACTCCTGTTGACTTATTACTAATTCCATGAAGTTGTTAACCTAAAACAATAAAACAGCCAGTTATTTTACTAGGTTTATTTGGAAACAGCAAAGAATTGCAGTCTGGGACACGCAAATATAGCGAACCACATGCAAGCCTGGTAAAGCAAAGGAGAAAAAACTCTTTTATAGGGAAGGGGAAATTGGGAGGGGCTGTTATAAACAAGTCCATTAAAGGAAACTGGGAGTTTGTAGTATAGTGGGTTTTCATTGACTGAGTTGTGACAGTCTCTCATTGGCTGAGCTATTGCCAGGCAAGGAGAAAATCTTTCTTCCTCCTAAGCATAGTAGTAAAGTACTGTCATTTATTGCTGGAGATGCAAAGTATGTCTCTTCCTGTTAGCATCTGTATTGATATCGACTGATACATGCATGAGAGCTCCCGCTTGTGGCCTCCTGACTCCATTTAAGGGAGGTTTCCCTTTATTAATTTTCACAAAGTCTATGCTAACTGGAACCTTCAAGTTGTATTTGAGGACGTTCTTGTTTTTTCTTTTTCTCCCACTCTTCGCTTTCTATTGATAAAGGAAATGTGAATTAGGACCCACATCATGGAGGCTGCCCCAGTGGCCCAGCTCACATCACAAATCGAAACCTAAGTCAGCCCGCACTTTAGGAAAACACTTCACTGTCTAGGAAACCTAACATACGCTAATCAAAGTCCTCCAATTCAGCTTTAGCTAGCTCATCTTATCCTAGAAAACAGGATGTGGTAACCTTATTAGGAAATCCCTGACCTTCTAGCCAACCATGCCCCTTTTCTGCGTTGCTGCTTCTAATGTATAAAAACCCCTCTTGCCCCAAATCCCTTGGGAACAGTGCTCCACTGCTCATGAGGCACTGTACTCCCGCAATCCATGGATTGTTTTCCTATAAATAAAGGACATCAAACTTGTTACTAAATTGTATTATCTTTGTCATTGACACTGTACAGCAATATGACATGTACAGACTTTGTCAAATCTCCCACAAAGACCACTAGAGCCACCCCTTGATCAGATGAAGCAAGTTTATTAAACATGCTGAGTAAGGGAGAGCCCCAAGTTCACAGTCTTAGTAGTGACTTAGAAGAAGGAAGTTAGAGAAGCTACATACATATAGAGCTTTGGGGCTGGGCTCAGATGGTTCTAAGGCTGGTCTGGATAGGGAATAAACATGTGTCAGAATTTGTAAACCACACAGCTTGCTGAACCTTGGAACACATGGATCTGAATGGGTTGATGTTAAAACACTTTGAGCTTAAGCAGTTTTTGATGCAAGTTTGTGGTCTGCCTTTCTGGGACAGACAGTTATGTTATCCATTATAGGAAATTATGCTATAAACAGTGTTCTAATATAACATTAAAAAGACATGCAGCCATTGTTTTGCCTATTCCTAAGTTTTGCATATTTTTTCCTTAACAGAAGTAAGAGCTATGCATTAGAGGTCTGGGAGCAACATGTTATGGTACATGGATGACAACCTGTAGATCCAACTCAGTGCCATTGGCAGCACAGTGCTAGGTTGAGAAGGATTTTGAGGCCATGCCTGGGGTCTTAAAGAAAAAAAATGCTATGATCTATTACAACATTCTTTTAGGGTTCTGTAGAATTGGAATGGTTTGTAGAAATTGGAAAGCTAAAAACTACATTTTCTAGATTCCCCTGAAGCTAGACTTTCAGATGTGCTTTGGGTTCTGCCAATCAGATGCCTTCAAGCCAGGAGGGCATGAAGCATCTCTGTACTGGCATGGATTGCGGCCCCAGACCCTGAGCTTCCCTGGTTGTGCCCTTCTGGAGCATGGCTGTGCATGTCTCTCTTGGACTCCATGAGGCAAACCAAGACCCTGCCATCAAATCCCCTTTGTTGGGCTTCCCTGGTGGCGCAGTGGTTGAGAGTCTGCCTGCCGATGCAGGGGACACAGGTTCGTGCCCCGGCCTGGGAAGACCCCACATGCCATGGAGCGGCTAGGCCCGTGAGCCATGGCCACTGAGCCTGCGCGTCCAGAGCCTGTGCTCCGCAACGGGAGAGGCCACAACAGTGAGAGGCCCACGTACCGCAAAAAAAAAAAAAAAAAAATCCCCTTTGTTATTTAAGTTAGTCCTACTTGGGCTCCTGTCACTTGCAACCAAGAGTCCTGAGTGATTTATCTAATGGCACACAAAATTTTCTCCTCAGTTTCAGGCCCTCACAAAACCTATCCACAACTCCCAGATTGAAGAGCCCTACTGTAAGGACTTTTATCATTTTACTCTGAGTTTATCTACACAATACTGAAAATCTAGTAGAAAGTTTACGAAATCTCTATCCACATGGCTGTAGTCAAGTGATTATAAATAATGCTTTGGGGAGTTTCAGAAGAAAATTAGTCTTTTTCTCTTCCACTGATTCACCACAGCATTGGGTTGGCCAAAAAGTTATTAAGGTTTTTCCATAAGCTGTTACGGAAAACCCGAACGAGATTTTTGGCCAACCCAATACCTAAAATCCACTCTTAAGGGTATGTTTCTCAGTGTTAAACTATGACATCTTATTTATTCTTTTTTTTCAACAAATAGGTACTATATCCCTATTACAGTGGACACTATACTACATGAAGGCGATAGACACGATTCATGCTGCCACAGAAATTTAAGTCAAGTTGGGGGAGAAAGAGAAGTTAGCAGGGGGTCTCTTACTTAAATGTCCCTGATGTACCAAAATCTCACAGACAATACGATAAGTGAAAGAAGCCAGATGCTGAGGAGTACATACTGTTTAATTCCATTTAAATGGAGTTCAAGAATGTGCAAAACTAACTGGTGGTTATAGAACTCACTAGAGTGTTACCTCTGGGTTGCGGAGTGGTATTGACTGGGAAAGGAGCATGAGACTAGTTATCACACAACTGTGTACGTGTTATACCTCAATTTAAAAAGTGTTTTTAAAAAGTCCTGTCATTTGGGGAATTCCCTGGTGGTCCAGTGGTTAGGATGCCGGCTCTCACTGCCGAGGGCCCAAGTTCAATCCCTGGTTGGGGAAATAAGATCTCATAAGCCGTGTGGCGCGGCCAAAAAAAAAAAAGTCCTGTCATGTGGAGAGGCTTTGGACTCTGGAGCTGGAGGGGGGTTGTATACTGAGAAACCTCTTAAGGACACTACCTGTGTTCCTGCCATATGGCAGTGTTGAAAGAGAGATTTGGAAGTGTCACTGTTCGTGTTTGGCTTCATATTCTGGCTTAACTGGGGCCTAGATTATTCCATTAACAGGGGCCATTCCTCTGTCAGCTCAGCCTTGGTGACTGAGGCTGGATACACAAAGGATGAGTTAAGACAAGCACTGGTTGATTTCAGCTTATTTCATCTGTGAGCTCTTGTCAGGAGATTTTTGAATTTAATATAAACGATAATCTGATCTAATTAAGTAATTACATTGCATCAGATTTGGTAGTTAGAAAAGCCAAACACACCATTCTGCTGTCTTAAAAAAACAATTAGAGAAGAAATAAGACTCAAAAGAGACAACAATTTTTTTTTCACATATATTGTGCCTTACCAACAAGTGCTTACAGTCAAAGGATCAAAGAAAAGCTAAGACAGGAAATAAAAATAAAAGTTGAGGCAAGAAGGACAGCCTTTACTGAAATATCAAAGTGAGATTGGAATTAAATTACAGGATCATCAGGGTCAGACAGGTAATCAGTCCACATAGAGGGACCAAGTTAGAGGTGCAGTGTGGGCTGGTGAAGCACCACCTAGAAGGACTTAGCCTGAAGGACAAACTTTTGCATTGTAAGTTGTCTGGGCAGATATTTTCTTGGATGCGATGAGAGTGAGAAGGGCTTTTATGTTTTAAATTGAAGCATAGGGGGCGGTGGAAAGATGGCAGAGGAGTGAGACGCGGAGATAACCTTCCTCCCCACAAATACACCAGAAATACATCTACATGTGGAACAACTCCTACAGAACACCTACTGAACGCTGGCAGAAGACGTCAGACCTCCCAAAAGGCGAGAACTCCCCACGGTACCTGGGTAGGGCAAAAGAAAAAATTAATTAAAAACAGAGACAAAAGAATAGGGACGGCACCTGCACCAGTGGGAGGGAGCTGTGAAGGAGGAAAGGTCTCCACACACTCGGAAGCCCCTTCGCGGGCAGAGACTGCGGGAGGCGGAGCGGGGAGCTTCGGAGCCGCGGGGGAGAGCGCAGCCACAGGGGTGCGGAGAGCAAAGCGGAGAGATTCCCGCACAGAGGATCGGCGCCGACCGGCGCTCACCAGCCCCAGAGGCTGTGTGCT
>NW_006781860.1:538836-540177 GCF_000442215.2 Lipotes vexillifer | reverse complement strand
GCCTGAGTGCGCCAGAGCCCCCGAGTCAGCGGCTCCTTTAACCCCGTCCTGTCTGAGCAAAAAACAGACGCCCTCCAGCGACCTACACGCAGAGGCAGGGCCAAATCGAAAGCTGAGCCCCTGTGAGCTGTGAGAACAAAGAAGAAAAAGGGAAATCTCTCCCAGCAGCCTCAGAAACAGCGGATTAAAGCTACACAATCAACTTGATGTACCCTGCCTCTGTGGAATACATGAATAGACAGCGAATCATCCCAAATTGAGGAGGCGGACTTCTAGAGCAAGATCTATGATTTTTTTCCCCTTTTCCTCTTTCTGTGAATGTGTATATGTATGCTTCTCTGTGAGATCTTGTCTGTATAGGTTTGCTTCCACCATTTGTCCTAGCGTTCCATCCGTCCATTGTTTTCTTTTAAAATTTTTTTTCTTAATAATTAATTTTAATTTAAAGAACTCTATTATACTTTACCTTCTTTCTATCTTTCCTTCCTTCCTTCCCTTTTTGAGACAACGAATCGTCCCAAATTGAGGAGGTGGACTTGGAGAGCAAGTTTTATGATTTTTTCCACTTTACCTCTTTTTGTGAGGGTATATGTGTATGCTTCTATGTAAGATTTTGTCTCTATAACTTTGCTTCCACCATTTGTCCTAAGGTTCTATCCTTCCCTTTTTTTTTTCCTCTAAATAATTATTTTTTAATTCAATAACTTTATTATACTTTATTTTATTTTACTGTATCTTCTTTCTTTCTGTATTTTTTCCTTCCTTCCCTCATTCCTTCCTTCCTTCCCTCCTCCCTCCCTCCCTCCTTTCTTTCCTTCTTGCCTTCTTCCTTTCTTTTCTTCTTTCTTTCTTTCTTCCTTCCCTCCTTCCTTCCTTCCCTCCTTTCTTTCTTGCTTTCTTTCTTTCTTTCCTATTTCCTCCTACTTCTACTAATTCTCTCTACTTTCTCTCCCTTTTATTCTGAGCCGAGTGGATGAAAGGCTCTTGCTGCTCCAGCCAGGAGTCAGGACTCTGCCTCTGAGGTGGGAGAGCCAACTTCAGAACACTCGTCAAGAAGAGACCTCCCAGCCCCACATAATATCAAACGGCGAAAATCTCCCAGAGATCTCCATCTCAACACCAGCACCCAGCTTCGCTCAACGACCAGCAAGCTACAGTGCTGGACAACCTATGCCAACCATATAGCAAAACAGGAACACAACCCCACCCACTAGCAGAGAGGCTGCCTAAAATCATAATAAGTCCACAGACACCCCAAAACACACCACCAGACGTGGACCTGCCCACTAGAGAGACAAGATCTAGGCTCATTCATACACCACAACACAGGCACTAGTCCCC
>NW_006781860.1:523262-536511 GCF_000442215.2 Lipotes vexillifer | reverse complement strand
AGCACAGGTCACTGCCCCCACCCCTCTTCCGGGGAGCCTGTGCAGCCCGCCACTGCCAGGTTCCCGGGATCCAGGGACAATTTCTCAGGGAGAACACACGGCGGGCCTCAGGCTGGGGCAACGTCACGCCGACTTCTGCCGCCGCAGGACCGCTCCGCACTCCGTGCCCCTCCCTGCCCCCGGCCTGAGAGCGCCAGAGCCCCCGAGTCAGCGGCTCCTTTAACGCCGTCCTGTCTGAGCAAAAAGCAGACGCCCTCCAGCGACCTACACGCAGAGGCAGGGCCAAGTCGAAAGCTGAGCCCCTGTGAGCTGTGAGAACAAAGAAGAAAAAGGGAAATCTCTCCCAGCAGCCTCAGAAACAGCGGATTAAAGCTACACAATCAATTTGATGTACCCTGCCTCTGTGGAATACATGAATAGACAGCGAATCATCCCAAATTGAGGAGGCGGACTTCTAGAGCAAGATCTATGATTTTTTCCCCTTTTCCTCTTTTTGTGAATGTGTATGTGTATGCTTCTGTGTGAGATCTTGTCTGTATAGGTTTGCTTCCACCATTTGTCCCAGCGTTCTATCCGACCATTTTTTTTTTTAATTTTTTTCTTAATAATTAATTTTAATTTAAAGAACTCTGTTATACTTTACCTTCTTTCTATCTTTCCTTCCTTCCTTCCCTTTTTGAGACAACGAATCGTCCCAAATTGAGGAGGTGGACTTGGAGAGCAAGTTTTATGATTTTTTCCACTTTACCTCTTTTTGTGAGGGTATATGTGTATGCTTCTATGTAAGATTTTGTCTCTATAACTTTGCTTCCACCATTTGTCCTAAGGTTCTATCCTTCCCTTTTTTTTTTCCTCTAAATAATTATTTTTTTAATTCAATAACTTTATTATACTTTATTTTATTTTACTGTATCTTCTTTCTTTCTGTATTTTTTCCTTCCTTCCCTCATTCCTTCCTTCCTTCCCTCCTCCCTCCCTCCCTCCTTTCTTTCCTTCTTGCCTTCTTCCTTTCTTTTCTTCTTTCTTTCTTTCTTCCTTCCCTCCTTCCTTCCTTCCCTCCTCTCTTTCTTTCTTTCTTTCTTTCTTTCCTATTTCCTCCTACTTCTACTAATTCTCTCTACTTTCTCTCCCTTTTATTCTGAGCCGAGTGGATGAAAGGCTCTTGCTGCTCCAGCCAGGAGTCAGGACTCTGCCTCTGAGGTGGGAGAGCCAACTTCAGAACACTCGTCAAGAAGAGACCTCCCAGCCCCACATAATATCAAACGGCGAAAATCTCCCAGAGATCTCCATCTCAACACCAGCACCCAGCTTCACTCAACGACCAGCAAGCTACAGTGCTGGACAACCTATGCCAACCATATAGCAAAACAGGAACACAACCCCACCCACTAGCAGAGAGGCTGCCTAAAATCATAATAAGTCCACAGACACCCCAAAACACACCACCAGACGTGGACCTGCCCACTAGAGAGACAAGATCTAGCCTCATACACCACAACACAGCCACTAGTCCCCTCCACCAGGAAGCCTACACAACCCACTGAACCAACCTTAGCCACTGGAGACAGACATCAAAAACAACGGGAGCTACGAACTTGCAGCCTGCAAAAAGGTGAACCCAATCACAGTAAGATAAGCAAAATGAGAAGACAGAAAAACACACAGCAGATGAAGGAGCAGGATAAAAACCCACCAGACCTAACAAATGAAGAGGAAATAGGCAGTCTACCTGAAAAAGAGTTCAGAATAATGATAGTAAAGATGATCCAAAATCTTGGAAATAGAATGGACAAAATGCAAGAAGCAGTTAACAAGGACCTAGAAGAAATAAAGATGAAACAGACAATGATGAACAACACAATAAATGAAATGAAAAATACTCTAGATGGGATCAATAGCAGAATAAATGAGGCAGAAGAACGGATAAGTGACCTGGAAGATAAAATAGTGGAAATAACTACTGCAGAGCAGAATAAAGAAAAAAGAATGAAAAGAACTGAGGACAGTCTCAGAGACCTCTGGGACAACATTAAACGCACCAACATTCGAATTATAGGGGTTCCAGAAGAAGAAGAGAAAAAGAAAGGGACTGAGAAAATATTTGAAGAGATTATAGTTGAAAACTTCCCTAATATGGGAAAGGAAATCGTTAATCAAGTCCAGGAAGCACAGAGAGAGCAGAAACTAACACACCATTGTAAAGCAATTATACCCCAATAAAGATGTCAAAAAAAAAAAACTATATACAAAGAAAGCATATTAAAAGCAGCAAGGGAAAAACAACAAATAACACACAAGGGAATCCCCATAAGGTTAACAGCTGATCTCTCAGCAGAAACTCTACAAGCCAGAAGGGAGTGGCAGGACATACTGAAAGTGATGAAGGAGAAAAACCTGCAACCAAGATTACTCTACCCAGCAAGGATCTCATTCAGATTTGATGGAGAAATTAAAACCTTTACAGACAAGCAAAAGCTGAGAGAGTTCAGCACCACCAAACCAGCTTTACAACAAATGCTAAAGGAACTTCTCTAGACAAAAACACAAGAGAAGGAAAAGTCCTATAATAACGAACCCAAAACAATTTAGAAAATGGGAATAGGAACATACATATCGATAATTACCTTAAATGTAAATGGATTAAATGCTCCAACCAAAAGACATAGACTGGCTGAACGGATACAAAAACAAGACCCGTGTATATGCTGTCTACAAGAGACCCACTTCAGACCTAGGGACACATACAGACTGAAAGTGAGGAGATGGAAAAAGATATTCCATGCAAATGGAAATCAAAAGAAAGCTGGAGTAGCAATTCTCATATCAGACAAAATAGACTTTAAAACAAAGACTATTACAAGAGACAAAGAAGGACACTACATAATGATCAAGGGATCGATCCAAGAAGAATATATAACAATTGTAAATATTTATGCACCCAACATACGAGCACCTCAGTACATAAGGCAAACACTAACAGCCAAAAAAGGGGAAATCGACAGTAACACAATCATAGTAGGGGAGTTTAGCACCACACTTTCACCAATGGACACATCATGCAAAATGAAAATAAATAAGGAAACACAAGCTTTAAATGATACATTAAACAATATGGACTTAATTGATATTTATAGGACATTCCATCCAAAAACAACAGAATACACTTTCTTTTCAAGTGCTCATGGAACATTCTGCAGGATAGATCACATCCTGGGTCACAAATCAAGCCTCGGTAAATTTAAGAAAATTGAAATCATATCAAGTATCTCTTCGGACCAAAATACTATGAGACTAGATATCAATTACAGAAAAAAATCTGTAACAAATACAAACACATGGAGGCTAAACGGTACACTACTAAATAACCAACAGATCACTGAAGAAATCAAAGAGGATATCAAAAAGTACCTAGAGACAAATGACAATGAAAACACGACCACCCCCAGCCTACGGGATGCAGCAAAAGCAGTTCTAAGAGGGAAGTTTATAGCAATACAATCCTACCTTAAGAAACAAGAAACATCTCAAATAAACAACCTAAACTTACACCTGAAACAATTAGAGAAAGAAGAACAAAAAAACCCCAAAGTTAGCAGAAGGAAAGAAATCATAAAGATCAGATCAGCAATAAATGAAAAAGAAATGAAGGAAATGATAGCAAAGATCAATAAAACTAAAAGCTGTTTTTTTGAGAAGGTAAACAAAATTGATAAACCATTAGCCAGACTCATCAAGAAAAAAAGGGAGAAGACTCAAATCAATAGAATTAGAAATGAAAAAGGAGAAGTAACAACTGACACTGCAGAGATACAAAGGATTATGAGAGATTACTACAAGCAACTACACGCCAATAAAATGGACAACCTGGAAGAAATGGACAAATTCTTAGAAAGGTATAACCTTCCAAGACTGAACCAGGAAGAAGTAAAAAATATGAACAGACCAATCACAAGTAATGAAATTGAAAGTGTGATTAAAAATCTTCCAATAAACAAAAGCCCAGGACCAGATGTCTTCACAGGCAAATTCTATCAAACATTTAGAGAAGAATTAAAACCTATCCTTCTCAAACTCTTCCAAAATATAGCAGAGGGAGGAACAGTCCCAAACTCATTCTATGAGGCCACCATCACCCTGATACCAAAACCAGACAAAGATGCCACAAAGAAAGAAAACTACAAGCCAATATCACTGATGAACATAGATGCAAAAATCCTCAACAAAATACTAGCAAACAGAATCCAACAGCACATTAAAAGGATCATACAGAAAAAAAAGAAAGGCTCATACACCATGATCAAGTTGGGTTTATCCCAGGAATGCAAGGATTCTTCGATGTACGCAAATCAGTCAATGTGATACACCATATTAACAAATTGAAGGAGAAAAACCATATGCTCATTTCAATAGATGCAGAGAAAGGTTTTAACAATACTCAGCACCCATTTATGATAAAAACCCTGCAGAAAGTAGGCATAGAGGGAACTTACCTCAACATAATAAAGGCCATATATGATAAACACACAGCCAACATCATTCTCAATGGTGAAAAACTGAAACCATTTCCACTAAGATCAGGAACAAGACAGCGTTGCCCACTCTCACTACTATTATTCAACATAGTTTTGGAAGTTTTAGCCACAGCAATCAGAGAAGAAAAAGAAATAAAAGGAATCCAAATCGGAAAAGAAGAAGTAGAGCTGTCACTGTTTGCAGATGACATGATACTATACATAGAGAATCCTAAAGATGCTACCAGAAAACTACTAGAGCTAATCAATGAATTTGGTAAAGTCGCAGGATACAAAACTAATGCACAGAAATCTCTTGCATTCCTATACACTAATGATGAAAAACCGGAAAGTGAAATCAAGAAAACACTCCCATTTACCATTGCAACAAAAAGAATAAAATATCTAGGAATAAACCTACCTAAGGAGACAAAAGACCTGTATGCAGAAAATTATAAGACACTGATGAAAGAAATTAAAGATGATACAAATAGATGGAGAGATATACCATGTTCTTGGATTGGAAGAATCAACATTGTGAAAATGACTCTACTACCCAAAGCAATCTACAGATTCAATGCAATCCCTATCAAACTACCACTGGCATTTTTCACAGAACTAGAACAAAAAATTTCACAATTTGTATGGAAACACAAAAGACCCCGAATAGCCAAAGCAATCTTGAGAAAGAAAAACGGAGCTGGAGGAATCAGGCTCCCTGACTTCAGACTATACTACAAAGCTACAGTAATCAAGACAGTATGGTACTGGCACAAAAACAGAAATATAGATCAATGGAACAGGATAGAAAGCCCAGAGATAAACCCACGCACATATGGTCACCTTATCTTTGATAAAGGAGGCAAGAATATACAATGGAGAAAAGACAGCCTCTTCGATAAGTGGTGCTGGGAAAACTGGACAGCTACCTGTAAAAGAATGAGATTAGAACACTCCCTAACACCATACACAAAAATAAACTCAAAATGGATTAAAGACCTAAATGTAAGGCCAGAAACTATCAAACTCTTAGAGGAAAACATAGGCAGAACACTCTATAACATAAATCACAGCAAGATCCTCTTTGACCCACCCCCTAGAGAAATGGAAATAAAAACAAAAAAAGCAATAGGACCTAATGAAACTTAAAAGCTTTTGCACAGCCAAGGAAACCATAAACAAGATGAAAAGACAACCCTCAGAATGGGAGAAAATATTTGCAAATGAAGCAACTGACAAAGGATTAATCTCCAAAATTTACAAGCAGCTCATTCAGCTCAATATCAAAAAAACAAATAACCCAATCCAAAAATGAGTAGAAGACCTAAATAGACATTTCTCCAAAGAAGATATACAGATTGCGAACAAACACATGAAAGGATGCTCAACGTCATTAATCATTAGAGAAATGCAAATCAAAACTATAATGAGATACCATCTCACCCCGGTCAGAATGGCCATCATCAAAAAATCTACAAACAATAAATGCTGGTGAGGATGTGGAGAAAAGGGAACCCTCTTGCACTGTTGGTGGGAATGTAAATTGATACAGCCACTATGGAGAAAAGCATGGAGCTTCCTTAAAAAACTAGAAATAGAACTACCATACGACCCAGCAATCCCTCTACTGGGCATATACCCTGAGAAAACCATAATTCAAAAAGAGTCATGTTCACTGCAGCTCTATTTACAATAGCCAGGTCACAGAAGCAACCTAAGTGTCCATCGACAGATGAATGGATAAAGAAGATGTGGTACATATATACAGTAAAATATTACCCAGCCATAAAATGAAACGAAATTGCGTTATTTGTAGTGAGGTGGATGGACCTAGAGTCTGTCATACAGAGTGAAGTACGTCAGAAAGAGAAAAACAAATACTGTATGCTAACACATATATACGGAATATTAAAAAAAATGGTCACGAAGAACCTAGGGGCAAGACGGGAACAAAGACGCAGACCTACTAGAGAATGGACTTGAGGACACGGGGAGGGGGAAGGGTAACCTGGGACAAAGTGAGAGAGTGGCATGGACATATATTCACTACCAAATGTAAAATAGCTAGCTAGTGGGAAGCAGTCGCATAGCTTAAGGAGATCAGCTCAGTGCTTTGTGACCAAGTATAGGGTGGGATAGGGAGGGTGGGAGGGAGGGAGATGCAAGAGGGAGGGGATATGGGGATATATGTATATGTGTAGCTGATTCACTTTGTTATAAAGCAGAAACTAACACACCATTATAAAGCAATTATACTCCAATAAAGATGTTTTTTAAAAAAATCCTGTGCTTCCCAAGTCTGCAGTCTAACAAGGAAGAAAATATGAATATAAATAACTATAATTCAATATAAAAATATTTAGTGGCATGAAAGGAAAATTCTACGGGAGAGATGACTTCTACTGATCATGTTGCCTTCCTAGGTTGCCACCTTCCCAAGCTGAGTCACCTCTGCTCTGTGGCTTCTCTTAAGATGTTACTATGATTATCTAAAAACAGAGAAAGACTCTAGATCAGTTCTTCCCCTTGGTCACACATTAGAATCACCCGAGGTGCTTTTAAAGCTCTCATGCTGCACCACAGTCCAATTAAATCCAAATCTGGAGGGAGAGACCAAAGCATCAGCATTTAAAAAAAATTCCCCAGATGATTCCACTGTGCAGCCGAGGTTGAGAATTGCCAAATGACTTCTGTATCCAAAGTCCTATGCCAAATTCTATGCAGTGCTATAAAAAAAACATAAAACACATGTCTGTATATCGAGGCACTTCACGTTTTAATAACATGCTATTCTTACGTCACATCATTTTTCCTTGTGCATTTCTGTCCATTCAAGCAATTAAAGATAAACAGGTTAGCCATTTGAACTCATAACTATTTGTACCTTATTAACTGCCCAGTCTAACAGAACTAGTGAACTTAAGATGCAAATGGGAACTGCAAGTTCAAAGCCATGAAAAAGTTAATGATTTATCCTCCCCCCTGTTGTTGCAGAAAGATGACTATGTGATAATGCTCATGTTTATTTTGGAAGCAAAGGAGATGCCTGCTATAAAGAATGATCCCAATCTCCATTCTAGGCTCCTTCTAGAAGTCTAGAATTGTAGCCGCCTTTCTTAAAAATTAAAGTATAGCTGATGTACAACATTGTGTTAGTTTCAGGTATACAGCAAAGTGATTCAGTTATACATATATATTTTTTCAGATTATTTTCCATTATAGGTTATTACAGGATACTGAATGTAGTTCCCTGTGCTATACAGTAGTACCTTGTTGTTAATCTATTTTATAGGTAGTAGTATGTATCTGCTAATCCCAAACTCCTAGTTTATCCCTCCCCTTCCCTCTTTCCTCTTTGGTAACCGTAAGTTTGTTTTTTATGTCTATGGGTCTGTTTCCTGTTTTGTATATAGATTCATTCGTATTTCTTTAGATTCCACATATAAGTTACTTCATATAATATTGTCTTTCTCATTTTGACTTACTTCACTCAGTATTATAATCTGTATGTACATCCATGTTGCTGCAAAGGGCAAATTTCATTCTTTCTATGGCCTTTTTAAAAAAGTTTTTGGGGTGTGCTCAGAGCAGGGGGCCTGAAGAAATGGCTCCTCTGTTTACAGCACACCCAACAGGAATCTGGGTTCATTGTGACAAGGGGCACAAAACTTGTGGCCTTCCTATGAACAAATACCCAACACGTCCCCCGTACCAGTGGGACAGGGCTCAATTTTGGAAGAAAAGCTACAGTATTTAGTGGCGGAGTTTGCCACCTAGAGCCTGTCAGGTCCACGCATGTGTGGGCCATGAGTGGTCTTACAGACATAAAGGCTTTGAACCTCTCTCTTCAAGGAAAAAAAGAAAAATAGATTCCAACTATATGCCATTCTGGAAAAGCAAAACTATGGAGACAATAAAAAGATCAATGGTTGCCAGGAGTTTGGGGGGAGAGGAGAGATGAATACACAGAGTACGGAAGTTTTTATGAGTAGTGAAAATTCTTTGTATGACATTATAATGATGGACATATGTCATTATACTTTTGTCCAAACCCATAGAATGTGCAACACTATTCACTTCATTAAGGTGAACCCTAAGATGAAAAATAAAGCTTTTATTGTGAAATAATTTCAATCTTACCGAAAAGTTGCAAAAACAGTACAAAGAAATGCCATATATCCCCTTCATGCCATTTCATCAATTGTTAACATTTTACCACATTTGCTTTATCATTTGATGAATAGATAGATAGATAATAGATAGATATAGATGGATAGCTTTTACGCTTATAAGAGTAAATTTATCATGTTCCTTTTTTTTTTTTAAAGTAAATCAAGTCATTTTTTTTAATATTTATTTTATTTATTTTTAGCTGTGTTGGGTCTTCGTTTCTGTGCGAGGGCTTTCTCTAGTTGTGGCAAGCGGGGTCCACTCTTCAATCGCGGTGCGCGGGCCTCTCACTGTCACGGCCTCTCTTGTTGCAGAGCACAGGCTCCAGACGCGCAGGCTCAGCAGTTGTGGCTCACGGGCCTAGTTGCTCCGCGGCATGTGGGATCCTCCCAGACCAGGGCTCGAACCGGTGTCCCCTGCATCGGCAGGCGGAATCTCAACCACTGCGCCACCAGGGAAGCCCTATCATGTTCCTTTACCCACTAAATACTTCAGAGTGTATTTCCAGAGAATGAAAACATTCTCTTACAAAACCACAGATTAATCACAAGAATCAGGGAATTTAATGTCCATATAATACTATTATACAATCTACAGTTCAAAATCACATTTTTCCCACTGTCTCAATAATGTCCTTTCTAGCACTCTTTTCCGGTCCAAGACCCAATGCCAGAGTATTACCCATGGCCTTTAGTTGTCATGTCTCTCCTGTCTCCTTTCATCAGAAATAGTTCCATGGCCTTCTTTGCTTTTCTTGACATTGACAGCTGTGAAGAATACAGGCCACTTGTGTTATGGAAGATCCCTCAGGGGGGCTTCCCTGGTAGCGCAGTGGTTGAGAACTCGCCTGCCGATGCAGGGGACATGGGTTTGAGCCCTGGTCCAGGAAGATCCCACATGCTGCGGAGCAACTAAGCCTGCAAGCCACAACTACTGAAGCCTGTGCGCCTAGAGCCCGTGCTCCACAACAAGAGAAGCCACCGCAATGAGAAGCCCGTGCACCACAACAAAGACCCAATGCAGCCAAAAATAAATAATAAATTCATTAATTAAAAAAAAAAAAAGATCCCTCAGTCTGGGTTTGTGTCCGGTTTTCTCACGATTAAATTGAGTTCCATGTTTTTGTTTTTGGCCACACTGTGAGGCTTGCAGGATCTCAGCTCCCCAACCAGGGGTTGAACCCAGGCCATGGTAGTGAAAGTCCAGGATACTAACCACTAGGCCACCAGGGAACTCTCTGAGTTTCGTGGTTTTAGGTGGGGACACCAAGTAAGACATCCTGTGTCCCCCTCAGGGTACCACATAAGGAGGCTCATGAAGTCAGCTTGTTCCATCACTGGTGAGGTTAACTTTGATCATTTGGTGTCTGCCCGTTTCCTCCACTGTCAAGTTACTAATTTTCCCCTTGTAATGTCATTTTGGGGGACGTGCAGGGTTGGGACTAAGATGAGGTGAGCGAGGCACTTAGGGCACAAAATGTTAAGGAGACACTCACTCTCAGAGAGATGAAAGCACTGGTCCAGCCCCTGATAGGGAGATCCAATTGTCCCTTTTCTGCAGTGAAAGCTCAGAGTCCTAACCACTGGACCACCAGGGAATTCCCCAACTGTAGCTTTTCAAAAACACCTTTGAGGGACTTCACTGGTGGCACAGTGGTTAAGAATCCACCTGCCACTTCGGGGGACACAGGTTCGAACCCTGGGCCGGGAAGATCCCACATGCCGCGGAGCAGCTAAGACTGTGTGCCACAACTACTGAGCCTGTGCACTAAAGCCCCCGAGCCACAACTACTGAGCCTGCATGCCACAACTACTGAAGCCCATGCGCCTATAGCCTGTGCTCCACAACAAGAGAAGCCACTGCAATGAGAAGCCTGCACACCACAAGGAAGAGTAGCCCCTGCTCGCTGCAACTAGAGAAAGCCCGCGCACAGCAACGAAGACCCAATGTAGCCAAAAATCAATCAATCAATAAATTTATTTTTAAAAAACACCTTTGAATTGCATAAGCAATTCCTCTGTCATCTCTTGGGAGGTTCAGGAGGCAATCCTGCAAACTTAAAATTATATCAAATTTGAAAAAAAACTGAAATCAAATTCTGACATCAAATTTAGTCTCAATGAGAAGAGGAATCCAGGTGGATAGGGATAAAAACAGCAAAAGCAAAGCAAGTGGGAAGGGACTTCCCTGGTGGCGCAGTGGTTAAGAATCCGCCTGCCAATGCAGGGGACACGGGTTGGAGCCCTGATCCCGGAAGATCCCACATGCCGCGGAGCAACTAAGCCCGTGTGCCGCCACTACTGAGTCTGTGCTCTAGAGCCCACGAGCCACAACCACTGAAGCCCACGTGCCTAGAGCCCGTGCTCAGCAACGGGAGAAGCCACCACAATGAGAAGGCCATGCACCGCAAAGAAGAGTAGCCCCCGCTCGCCGCAACTAGAGAAAGCCCGCGTGCAGCAATGAGGACCCAATGCAGCCAAAATAAATAAATAATTTAAAAAAAAAAAAAGCAAGTGGGAAAGGGAATGTTGAGAAAATGTCACTGGTGCTGGGAGCAGAGGGTGTGGGCCAGGATTACTGTGTGGTACCCCGTGTTGGTCTCCCTGAGTCTGTCCTAACACAAACACCTGGCGTGCCTTCAAAACTCCAAGGGCCGTCATGTGGATCCTCCTCTCTAGGAGTGACAGGCTAATTGCTCACCAGGCAGAGCAGTAGCCACCTCCACTCATCTCTCTGACCTCATCTCCCAGGCTCTGCCATGGCTCAGCTGCTCTGCTACGACAAAGCCATCACCTCCACCTTTCTGGCCTCAGGGACTCCGGGCTAGTTCCCGGGCCTAGACATTGTGTACCAGATCGCCATGTGGCTCCCTCCCTCCCCTCCTGCAGATTTTCTTTATTTCTTTTTTCTTTTTCTTTTTTTTAAAGACCAAGGATATAGCTTACTTTATTATTTTTTTTAATATTTATTTGTTATTTATTTACTTTTAGCTGCACTGGGTCTTAGTTGTGCCATGCAAACTCTTACTTACAGCGTGCATGCAGGATCTAGTTCCCTGACCAGGGATGGAACCCAGGCCCCCTGCATTGGGAGCTTGGAGTCTTACCTGCTGGACCACCAGGGAAGTCCCCCCTCGTGCAGACTTCTGCTCAACCTGGTCAGTGAGACCTTCTCTGAGCAAACCCAAAGTTCCTGCCCACTCACCCCTACTCCTTACCTGCCTCCTCTGCTTCACTTTTCTCCAGAGCACTTAGGACCACGTACTTACAAACGTGTTTCTTTGTTTTATCTATTCCACCCCCACTGGAATAGATAGGGTAGGCATTTTTGTCAGTTTCGCTCACTTTTGGATCCCCAGTGCCTAGAACATGCCTAGTACATAAGAACTCAGCAAATCGTTTGTGTGTGTGTGTGTGTGTGTGAGAGAGAGAGAGAGAGAGAGAGAGAGGGAGGGAGAGAGGGGGGGGGAGAGAGAGAGAGCGAGAGAGAGAGAAACAGAGAAACAGAGAGAGAGGGAAAGGACCACAAATAAGGTTGAGAGGTAAGTTGGAATTGATGCTCTTGACAGGATGGGTTTATTGTGAAGCTAATAAAGCTTAAGGAAAGATCCTAACAACGTTTTTACAAGACCATATGTTGATACTTGCAAAAGTAAAATGCTTAAGGTTCAGTTAGTTCAAAACAGCAGCTCTCTCCACTTCAGTACCCCCTCCCTCATACTTCCTGTAGTGGCTTTGTCCCACATCAACTTAGCTAAGCTGCAACCACATTCCCTTCCCCGCGTGGTTCCAGGTTAGCACTGGCCACTAGAGACATTTTGTGGGAGGCAGATGTGAACCAGCAGTCAGATTTTTGAAGCTCCAAAGGTTAGTTTAGGGTGCCCGGCAGTGTGGCAGCTTGCACTCAGGTCACTGATCTGATCCCCACTTAGATGGCACCAGGTAACACTCCACCGCTAGAACTTCTTTTTCCACACAGCTGGTCCTCCTGACCTACAGCGACTTCGGGCTCAACAGCAGACACAGGGGCAGCGGCCCACACAATAATCAGACCCGAGATGGCGGAAGAGTAAGACGCGGAGATCACCTTCCTCCCCATAAGTACATCAGAAATACATCTACATAGAACAACTCCTACAGAACACCTACTGAACACTGGCAGAAGACCTCAGACCTCCCAAAAGGCAAGAAACTCCCCACGTACCTGGGTAGGGCAAAAGAAAACAAATTTAAAAACAGAGACAAAAGAATAGGGACGGCACCTCCACCAGTGGGAGGGAGCTGTGAAGGAGGAAAGGTCTCCAAACACTAGGAAGCCCCTTCGTGGGCAGAGATTGCAGGAGGTGGAGCGGGGAGCTTCGGAGCCATGGAGGAGAGCGCAGCAACAGGGGCGCGGAGGGCAAAGCGGAGAGATTCCCGCACAGGGGATCGGTGCCGACCGGTACTCACCAGTCCGAGAGGCTTGTGTGCTCGCTCGCCGGGGCGGGCGGGGCTGCGAGCCAAGGCTCGGGTTTCGGTCGGAGCTCAGGGAGAGGACTGGGGTTGGCGGCTTGAACATAGCCCGAAGGG
>NW_006781860.1:496136-523140 GCF_000442215.2 Lipotes vexillifer | reverse complement strand
GGGCGGGAGACGCTAAGGCTGCTGCTGCCCCCACCAAGAAGCCTGTGTGCAAGCACAGGTCACTATCCACACCCCGCTTCCAGGGAGCCTGTGCAGCCCGCCACTCCCAAGTTCCCGGGATCCAGGGACAACTCACCCGGGAGAACGCACGGCGCGCCTCAGGCTGCTGCAATGTCCTGCTGGCCTCTGCCGCGCAGGCTCGCCCTGCATCCGTGCCCCGCCCTCCTGAGTGAGCCAGAGCCCCCGAATCAGCGGCTCCTTTAACCCCGTCCTGTCTGAGCGAAGAACAGACGCCCTCAGGGGACCTACACGCAGAGGTGGGGCCAAATCCAAAGCTGAACCCCGGGAGCTGTGCGAACAAAGAAGAGAAAGGGAAATCTCTCCCAGCAGCCTCAGGAGCAGCGGATTAAAGCTCCACAATCAACTTGATGTACCCTGCATCTGTGGAATACATGAATAGACAACGAATCATCCCAAATTGAGGAGGTGGACTTTGAGAGCAAGATTTATGATTTTTTCCCCTTTTCCTCTTTTTGTGAGTGAGTATGTGTATGCTTCTGTGTGAGATTTTGTCTGTATAGCTTTGCTTCCACCATTTGTCTTAAGGTTCTATCCGTCCATTGTTTTTTAAAAAAATTTTTTTCTTAATAATTATTTTTTAATTTAATAACTTTATTATACTTTATTTTATTTTACTTTATCTTCTTTCTTTCTTTCTTTTCTCCTTCCTTCCCTCCTTCCATCCTTCCTTCCTTCCTCCCACTGTCCCTCCCTCCCTCGCTCCCTCCCTCCTTCATTCCTTTCTTTTTTCCTTCTTTCCTTTTCTCCTTTCTTTCTTTCTTCCTTCCTTCCTTCCTTCCTTCCTTCCTTTCTTTCTTTCTTCTTCCTACTTCTACTAATTCTTTCTCTCTACTTTTTCTCCCTTTTATTCTGAGCCGTATGGATGAAAGGCTCTTGGTGCTGCAGCCAGGAGTCAGTGCTGTGCCTCTGAGGTGGGAGAGCCAAATTCAGGACACTGGTCAACAAGAGACCTCCCAGCTCCACATAATATCAAACGGCAAAAATCTCCCAGAGATCTCCATCTGAACGCCAGCACCCAGCTTCACTCAACGACCAGCAAGCTACAGTGCTGGACACCCTGTGACAAACAACTAGCAAAACAGGAACACAACCCCACCCATTAGCAGAGAGGGTGCACTGAACCAACCTTAGCCACTGGAGACAGACATCAAAAACAACGGGAGCTACGAACTTGCAGCCTGCAAAAAGGTGAACCCAATCACAGTAAGATAAGCAAAATGAGAAGACAGAAAAACACACAGCAGATGAAGGAGCAGGATAAAAACCCACCAGACCTAACAAATGAAGAGGAAATAGGCAGTCTACCTGAAAAAGAGTTCAGAATAATGATAGTAAAGATGATCCAAAATCTTGGAAATAGAATGGACAAAATGCAAGAAGCAGTTAACAAGGACCTAGAAGAAATAAAGATGAAACAGACAATGATGAACAACACAATAAATGAAATGAAAAATACTCTAGATGGGATCAATAGCAGAATAAATGAGGCAGAAGAACGGATAAGTGACCTGGAAGATAAAATAGTGGAAATAACTACTGCAGAGCAGAATAAAGAAAAAAGAATGAAAAGAACTGAGGACAGTCTCAGAGACCTCTGGGACAACATTAAACGCACCAACATTCGAATTATAGGGGTTCCAGAAGAAGAAGAGAAAAAGAAAGGGACTGAGAAAATATTTGAAGAGATTATAGTTGAAAACTTCCCTAATATGGGAAAGGAAATCGTTAATCAAGTCCAGGAAGCACAGAGAGTCCCATACAGGATAAATTCAAGGAGAAATACGCCAAGACACATATTAATCAAACTGTCAAAAACTAAATACAAAGAAAGCATATTAAAAGCAGCAAGGGAAAAACAACAAATAACACACAAGGGAATCCCCATAAGGTTAACAGCTGATCTCTCAGCAGAAACTCTGCAAGTCAGAAGGGAGTGGCAGGACATATTTAAAGTGATGAAAGAGAAAAACTTGCAAAGAAGATTACTCTACCCAGCAAGGATCTCATTCAGATTTGATGGAGAAATTAAAACCTTTACAGACAAGCAAAAGCTGAGAGAGTTCAGCACCACCAAACCAGCTTTACAACAAATGCTAAAGGAACTTCTCTAGACAAAAACACAAGAGAAGGAAAAGTCCTATAATAACGAACCCAAAACAATTTAGAAAATGGGAATAGGAACATACATATCGATAATTACCTTAAATGTAAATGGACTAAATGCTCCCACCAAAAGACACAGATTGGCTGAATGGATACAAAAACAAGACCCATATATATGCTGTCTACAAGAGACCCACTTCAGACCTAGAGACACATACAGACTGAAAGTAAGGGGATGGAAAAAGATATTCCATGCAAATGGAAACCAAAAGAAAGCTGGAGTAGCAATTCTCATATCAGACAAAATAGACTTTAAAATAAGGACTATCAGAAGAGACAAAGAAGGACACTACATAATGATTAAGGGATCGATCCAAGAAGAAGATATAACAATTGTAAATATTTATGCACCCAACATAGGAGCACCTCAATACATAAGGCAAAAACTAGCAGCCATAAAAGGGGAAATCGACAGTAACACATTCATAGTAGGGGACTTCAACACCCCACTTTCACCAATGGACAGATCATCCAAAATGAAAATAAATAAGGAAACACAAGCTTTAAATGATACATTAAACAAGATGGACTTAATTGATATTTATAGGACACTCCATCCAAAAACAACAGAATACACATTTTTCTCAAGTGCTCATGGAACATTCTCCAGGATACATCATATCTTGGGTCACAAATCAAGCCTTGGTAAATTTAAGAAAATTGAAATCCTATCAAGTATCTTTTCCGACCACAACGCTATGAGACTAGATATCAATTACAGGAAAAGATCTATAAAAAATACAAACACATGGAGGCTAATCAATACACTACTTAATAACGAATGGATCACTGAAGAAATCAAAGAGGAAATCAAAATATACCTAGAAACAAATGACAATGGAGACACGATGACCCAAAACCTATGGGATGCCGCAAAAGCAGTTCTAAGAGGGAAGTTTATAGCAATACAAGCGCACTTTAAGAAGCAGGAAACATCTCGAATAAACAACCTAACCTTGCACCTCAAGCAATTAGAGAAAGAAGAACAAAAAAACCCCAGAGTTAGCAGAAGGAAAGAAATCATAAAAATCAGATCAGAAATAAATGAAAAAGAAATGAAGGAAACAATAGCAAAGATCAATAAAACTAAAAGCTGGTTCTTTGAGAAGATTAACAAAATTGATAAACCATTAGCCAGACTCATCAAGAAAATAAGGGAGAAGACTCAAATCAATAGAATCAGAAATGAAAAAGGAGAAGTAACAACTGACACTGCAGAAATACAAAAAATCATGAGGGATTACTACAAGCAACTCTATGCCAATAAAATGGACAATCTGGAAGAAATGGACAAATTCTTAGAAATGCACAAACTGCCAAGACTGAATCAGGAAGAAATAGAAAATATGAACAGACCAATCACAAACACTGAAATTGAAACTGTGATTAAAAATCTTCCAACAAACAAAAGCCCAGGACCAGATGGCTTCACAGGCGAATTCTATCAAACATTTAGAGAAGAGCTAACACCTATTCTTCTCAAACTCTTCCAAAATATAGCAGAGGGAGGAACACTCCCAAACTCATTCTACGAGGCCACCATCACCTTGATACCAAAACCAGACAAGGATGTCACAAAGAAAGAAAACTACAGGCCAATATCACTGATGAACATAGATGCAAAAATCCTCAACAAAATACTAGCAAACAGAATCCAACAGCACATTAAAAGGATCATACACCATGATCAAGTGGGGTTTATTCCAGGAATGCAAGGATTCTTCAATATACGCAAATCTATCAATGTGATTAACCATATTAACAAATTGAAGGAGAAAAACCATATGATCATCTCAATAGATGCAGAGAAAGCTTTTGACAAAATTCAACACCCATTTATGATAAAAACCCTGCAGAAAGTAGGTGTAGAGGGAACTTTCCTCAATATAATAAAGGCCGTATATGACAAGCCCACAGCCAACATCATCCTCAATGGCGAAAAACTGAAAGCATTTCCACTAAGGTCAGGAACAAGACAAGGTTGCCCACTCTCACCACTCTTATTCAACATAGTTTTGGAAGTTTTAGCCACAGCAATCAGAGAAGAAAAGGAAATAAAAGGAATCCAAATCGGAAAAGAAGAAGTAAAGCTGTCACTGTTTGCAGATGACATGATACTCTACATAGAGAATCCTAAAGATGCTACCAGAAAACTACTAGAGCTAATCAATGAATTTGGTAAAGTAGCAGGATACAAAATTAATGCACAGAAATCTCTGGCATTCCTATATACTAATGATGAAAAATCTGAAAGTGAAATCAAGAAAACACTCCCATTTACCATTGCAACAAAAAGAATAAAATATCTAGGAATAAACCTACCTAAGGAGACAAAAGACCTGTATGCAGAAAATTATAAGACACTGATGAAAGAAATTAAAGATGATACAAACAGATGGAGAGATATACCATGTTCTTGGATTGGAAGAATCAACATTGTGAAAATGACTCTACTTCCCAAAGCAATCTATAGATTCAATGCAATCCCTATCAAACTACCACTGGCATTTTTCACAGAACTAGAACAAAAAATTTCACAATTTGTATGGAAACACAAAAGACCCCGAATAGCCAAAGCAATCTTGAGAACAAAAAATGGAGCTGGAGGAATCAGGCTGCCTGACTTCAGACTATACTACAAAGCTACAGTAATCAAGACAGTATGGTACTGGCACAAAAACAGAAAGATAGATCAATGGAACAGGATAGAAAGCCCAGAGATAAACCCACGCACATATGGTCACCTTTTCTTTGATAAACGAGTCAGGAATGTACAGTGGAAAAAGGACAGCCTCTTCAATAAGTGGTGCTGGGAAAACTGTACAGGTACATGTAAAAGTATGAGATTAGATCACTCCCTAACACCATACACAAAAATAAGCTCAAAATGGATTAAAGACCTAAATGTAAGGCCAGAAACTATCAAACTCTTAGAGGAAAACATAGGCAGAACACTCTATGACATAAATCACAGCAAGATCCTTCTTGACCCATCTCCTAGAGTAATGGAGATAAAAACAAAAATAAACAAATGGGACCTAATGAAACTTCAAAGCTTTTGCACAGCAAAGGAAACCATAAACAAGACCAAAAGACAGCCCTCAGAATGGGAGAAAATATTTGCAAATGAATCAACTGACAAAGGATTAATCTCTAAAATTTACAGGCAGCTCATGCAGCTCAATAACAAAAAAATAAACAACCCAATCCAAAAATGGGCAGAAGACCTAAATAGACATTTCTCCAAAGAAGATATACAGACTGCCAACAAACACATGAAAGAATGCTCAACATCATTAATCATTAGAGAAATGCAAATCAAAACTACAATGAGATATCATCTCACACCAGTCAGAATGGCCATCATCAAAAAATCTAGAAACAATAAATGCTGGAGAGGGTGTGGAGAAAAGGGAACACTCTTGCACTGCTGGTGGGAATGTGAATTGGTTCAGCCACTATGGAGAACAGTATGGAGGTTCCGAGATGGAAACAACCTAAGTGCCCATCATCGGATGAATGGATAAAGAAGATGTGGCACATATATACAATGGAATATTACTCAGCCATAAAAAGAAACGAAATTGAGCTATTTGTAATGAGGTGGAGGGACCTAGAGTCTGTCATACAGAGTGAAGTAAGTCAGAAAGAGAAAGACAAATACCGTATGCTAACACATATATATGGAATTTAAGAAAAAAAATTCTCTTTTTTTTTTATGATAGCCATTCTAACAGGCAGGACATGATATCTCATTGTGGTTTTGATTTGACTTTCCCTTATGATTAGTGATGTTGTGGAATTTAAGGGAAAAAAATGTCATGAAGAACCTAGGGATAAGACAGGAATAAAGACACAGACCTACTAGAGAACGGACTTGAGGATATGGGGAGGGGGAAGGGTGAGCTGTGACAAAGCGAGAGAGAGGCATGGACATATATACACTACCAAACGTAAAATAGATAACTAGTGGGAAGCAGCTGCATAGCACAGGGAGATCAGCTCGGTGCTTTGTGACCGCCTGGAGGGGTGGGATAGGGAGGGTGGGAGGAGGGAGACGCAAGAGGGAAGAGATATGGGAACATATGTATATGTATAACTGATTCACTTTGTTATAAAGCAGAAAGTAACACACCATTGTAAAGCAATTATAACCCAATAAAGATGTTAAAATAAATAAATAAATAAATAAATAAATAAATAAATAAAATGGCATGATCAACCTCAAAAAAAAAAGAATAAATCTGTCAAAACTTGGGTGTGATACTTTTTCAGAAAACTACAAAACACTGATGAGAGCAATAATAAAGGACTGTCTATAAATAGAAAAAAAATATAGCACTTGTTTAAAAAAAAAAAAACAACTCACAACTCTCACGTTGTTCATTGTTTTAAGTCAACAATACACAGGACAGAATGATAGCATTTACTAAAAAGGCCCCCATATCAAGCATTGGTTCGTATTATAGATTTCCAGTGTCTATAATAGTGCCTAGCTGATACATTTAGTGGCACATTGCAGGTTCTCAAAAAATATTAAATGGGTATATCTGGCTTGATGACTATCTCGATGACTTTGGGCCAATTACTTCTTCTCTCTGGAGTCTGCTTCTTCATTCATAAAATGGGCATATACTAATAGCCATCTCTCAGGTGCCTAGTGAAGGTCAAGTGAGATGGGTATATAAGTGTGCCTGGCACAGTAGCTGGCCAATGATGGGAACATCACTGTTACTGTCCTTTACCTCTTAAGTTATTGCTGTTAGAGTCAAAGTTGTTTAAATGCCAACATCATAAAGCCATTCAGAAAAACCATATTCCTATAAAGTCTAGTCCTCTAGATTTGTGCGGTCCAATATGGCAGCCACTAGCCACACATAGCTATTTAAATTTATAATTAAATTAACTAAAATTAAAAATTCATTTCCTCAGTCACATTAGCCACATTTGAGGAGTTCAGTATCCACATGTGGCTAGTGGTTGATCCACTGGAAAGCACAGATACAGTATACTAACATCACCGCAGAAAGTTCTATGGAACAGTGCTGGTCTACACTAATAACAAGAGTACTATACTGCTCATGTTGTGTTTTCTTCTCTTTTCTTTTCTTTCTCAACCCAAGCAAGGACCTTCCCAAAACGTTTTATACCAAACTTCACTTGATTGATGTATTTGTGCGCCCTCCTGTGGCTAGAGATGGAAACTAGTCTGTGTTTTACTGAGGTGAAGCAGCACATTTATAAAAGGGATAGTTTAGAAATCTTTAGTAATCTCTAACAGAACACTGTAAATCAACTGTACTTAAATTTAAAAAAAAATTGTAGGGACTTCCGTGGCGGTCCAGTGGTTAAGACTCCGCGCTTCCAATGCAGGACATGCGGGTTCGATCTCTGGTTGGGGAACTAAGATCCCACAGGCCTCGCGGCCATAAAATAAAAGAAACATTTTAAAAGAAATCTTTAGTAATCTGACCGTTAGCGAGAAATGTAACATAAAACAGTATATGCATTTTGAATTCTCTCGACACTACTAAGGAAAATCTATTTTAGAAGGTATGAGCCTAGGCTTGTGAGATAGACACTCCCTGTTTAAACAAAGGATAGTACTATGTAACTGCTTAAAAGTGAGGAGAGACAGCAGAGATTATTAGATGAATGATCCCAGGAACTCTCTCAGTGGTAGCTGGCAACAACCAAGATGGAACCCATGACTCCCCCACTGTGGATTGGGGGTGGAGAAGCTAACCTGAGACCCAGCTTTCCACTGGATGAAGGGAATTCCTGTTTCTGGGTGCCAGGCACATGGCACTTCCTGGCACTCCCCTACACAGCTGGCACCTCAACTCAGCCTGCTTGGCGTCTGATCCCAAAACTTTATTCCCCATCTCTCACTCGCTATGCCAGGCTGTTCAAGGCGCCTGCGCAGTAAAAACAGAGACCAGGGGTGAAGGGGTGAGGCCTCTCCTGGATCAGTTGGTGCCAGAATTCAGCAGCCCCTAACCGAGCACACGCTCCAGCCAATGCACACGGAATGGGAGGGCCCTGGGCAGGTACTGACTCTTCTGCCCAGCATCCAGCCTTACCTCTGACACTCCCGGTATGGAAAAATCGAAAAAGCTAAACTCTTCGTAAAGGTTTATTTTTTTCTTAAGACAACATTACTATATCATTTCCAACAACAACAACAATAAATCAGAGAACTTCTGGGTGGAGGTGCTGGGACAGTGGTGCCTGGAGAGGGCGTGGAAGCTCCATTCCCTTCCCATACCTTGCCCTATGCATCTCTTCCATCTGGCTGTTCCTGAGTTATATCCTTTTATAATAAATCAGCAATCTATAACAGATTATTCCTATACTACTCAACTAACAAGCTCCAGATTATAGAACAGCATGCAAACTCTCTAATTCATTTTATGAGGACAGTATAACCCTGAAATTGAATCTTGAAGAGTTTACAGGCATATCTCGGAGATATTGCAGGTTCAGTTCCAAACCACTGCAATAAAGGGAATATCGCAGTAAAGAGAATCACGCGACTTTTTTGGTTTCCCAGTGCATATAAAAGTTATGTTTACACTATACTGTAGTCTATTAAGTGTGCAACAGCATTATGTCTAAAAAAAAAAGTACGTACCTTAATTTAAAAATATGTAATTGCTAAAAAATGCTAACCATCATCCGAGCCTTCAGCAAGTCATAATCTTTTTCTAATACTAATATCAAAGATCAATGATCAGGGACTTCCCTGGTGGCGCAGTGGTTAAGAATCCACCTGCCAATACAGGGGACACGGGTTTGAGCCCTGGTCGGGGAAGATCCCACATGCCGCGGAGCAACTAAGCCTGTGCGCCACAACTACTGAGCCTGTGCACTAGAGCCTGCAAGCCACAACTACTGAGTGAGCTCACGTGCCACAACTACTGAAGCCCGCGCACCTACAGCCCATGCTCTGCAACAAAGAGTAGCCCCACCTTGCTGCAACTAGAGAAATCCTGCACACAGCAACAAAGACCCAATGCAGCCAAAAATATAAATAAATAAATTTATTTTAAAAAATCACTGATCACAAATCACCATAACAAATATAACAATAGTAATTAAAAAGTTAAAATATTGCCAGAATTACCAAAATGTGACACACAAAGTAAGCAAACGTTGGAAAAAAATGGTGCCGATAGACTTACTCGAAGCAGGGTTGCCACAAACCTTCAATTTGTAGAAAATGCAATATCCATGAAGCACAATAAAGTGAAGGGCAATAAAATGACGTACGCTTGTAGTTTGAAAAAACCCAGAAGACCAAAGCACTAGATGAAAAACTATAAACAGTATAATAGCAAACAATTCAATAGTACGTTAACAGAATCATTCACCAAGACCAAGTAGGACTTAGTCCACGAATGCAAAGACTTGTTTTTCAGACCATTTTATTAAAAAAGAAAGAAAATCTTATAGATTAAAAAAAATCAGAAAATACAGATAAGTATAAAGAAAATAAAGATCACCCAGAATTTTGTCACCCAAAGAGAATCACTAGCTAATATAGCTAACTAGAAGAATGCACTACACATTGTGGTAACACCCCCTCCCACGCTAGTTTACACAGCTTTAAAAGATATGCAATAAGCAATGCAATGCATGTGGCCAAAAAGCAGCTGCTTTCTGGGGTGGTCAGGCACGGCTTCCAGGTCCCTCCACCACACGGAGCACGCTCAGCTGCAAGCATTGGGTTGAACCCCGTGCTGAGTACTTCAACTCAGGGCCGCCGCCCCTTCAGTGCAGCACCTACCTGTACACTACGCTGGGTGCCTTGTCTCTGAGAGTAAGTGCCAAATCACCTCCCTCCTAGTGCAGCTGCAACTCATCAATCAGGGGTTTCACAGTGAATGTTTTTGAAAACCAGGTACAAGCTGACCCACTAACATTCCACATTTATCTTAGCAAACTACATTTGAGGGAGCAAATACACGTAGTATTGCTTTTACTTTTTTAAAAAAATATCTTTATTGAGATATAATTCACATACTGTACAATTCACCCATTTAAAGTGTGCAAATGACTGGGTTTTAGTACATTTACAGGTTTGTGCAACTATGGCCACAGTCTACTTTTAAAACATTTTCATTATCCCTAAGAGAAATCTGGACCCCTTAGCAGTCACTCCCCATTTCCCCCCAAACTTCCCAACCCTAGGCAATCACTAACCTACTTTGTGTCTCTAATGGATTTGCCTATTCTGTACGTTTCATTTAAACAGACTATTACAATATATGGCATTTTATGCCTGGCTTCTTTCACTTAGCATATTTTCAAGGTTTATCCATGGTGTAGGATATATCTGTACTTGATTTCTCTTTATTGCCAAATAATATCCCATTTTAATGGATATACCACATTTTATATAGCCATTCATCAGCTGATGGACATTTGGGTTGTTTCTACTTTTTTAAAAAATAAATTTATTTATTTATTTTTGTCTGTGTTGGGTCTTCGTTGCTGCACGTGGGCTTTCTCTAGTTGTGGTGAGTGGGGGCTACTCTTCATTTTGGTGCGCAGGCTTCTCATTGCAGTGGCTTCTCTTGTTGTGGAGCACAGGCTTCAGTAGTTGTGGCTCGCGGACTCTAGAGCGCACGCTCAGTAGTTGTGGTGCACGGGCTTAGCTGCTCCGCGGCATGTGGGATCTTCCCCTCCCAGGGCTCAAACCCGTGTCCCCTGCATTGGCAGGCGGATTCTTAAGCACTGCGCCATCAGGGAAGTCCTACTTTTTGACTACTATGAATAATGCTGCAATGAACGTTTGTGTACAACTTTTTGTGTTAATATATGTTTTCATTTCTCTTGGGTACATACCTAGTGGTAGAATTGCTGGGTCATATGGTGACTCTATGTTTAATTTTTTGAGGAACTGCAAACTGTTTTCCAAAGCGGCTGCCTTATTTTACATTCCCACCAGCCATGTGTGAGAGTTCCAGTTTCTCCACATCCTCACCAACACTTGTTATTGTCTGTCTTTTTCATTATAGCCATTCTTGTGTGTGTAAAGCAGCTTCTTACTGTGATTTTACTTACATTTCCCTCTTCATGTGCTTATTGGTGCAGGGTTCAGGACACATAATACCCCAGTTTACTATTCTTAGCTCATATCCTTTTTGTCTTATTATATTTCTCTGCAACTCTCTGCTCTTCATCAAACCTAGCATAAAAGCATTCATGTTTAACCACTTCTTCAGGTCTTCATTTCCTATGAAAGCTCCTGTGTCACATAGAACTTATATTAAATAAATTTGTATGCTTTTCTCTTGTTAATCTATCTTTTGTTACAGGGGCCCAAGCTGAGAACTTAGAAGGGTAGAAGAAAAAATCTTTTTCCCTCCCCTGCATTGGCTATTTGTACATCTTCATTGGAAAAATGTCAATTCATATCCTTTGCCCATTTTAAAATTGGGTTATCTTTTATTATTGAGTTGTAAGAGTTCTTTATGCATTCTGGATACATTCTCTTATGAGATATATGAGTTCCAAAAATTTTCTCCCATTCTATGGGTTGTCCTTTCACTTTCTTGATGTATCATTAGCAGCACAGAAGTTTTAAATTATTCTTTAATAAATATTTACTTTTTAAAATAAATTTATTTATTTTTGGCTGCACTGGGTCTTCGTTGCTGCACGCAGGCTTTCTCTAGTTGCAGTGAGCAGGGGCTACTCTTCATTGCAGTGCACGGGCTTCTCATTGCGGTGGCTTCTCTTGTGCAGCATGGGCTCTAGGCGCATGGGCTTCAGTAGTTGTGGCACACGGGCTCAGCAGTTGTGGCTCGAGGGCTCTAGAGTGCAGGCTCAGTAGTTGTGGCGCACAGGCTTAGTTGCTCTGCGGCATGTGGGATCTTCCCAGAACAGGGCTTGACCCCGTGTCCCCTGCATTGGCAGGTGGATTCTTAACCACTGCGCCACCAGGGAAGCCCCAGAAGTTTTACATTTTGATGAAGTCCAGTTTATCGGGGTTTTTTTGTGTGTGGTTTGTTTGTTTGGCTTTTTTTTTTGGTCACTTGTTCTTTCGGTGTCATATCTCAGAAATCACTGCCTAACCCACCGTCTCGAAGATTTACTCCTATCCTTTCTTCCGAGAGTTCTACAGTGTGAGTCCTCCACCTTTGTTCAAGACTGTTTTGGCTTTTCCAGGCCCCTTGATCTTCCATCTGCATTTGAGGGTCAGCTTATCAATTTCTGCAAAGAAGTTAGTTGGGATTGTAATAAGGACTGCACTGAATCTATAGATCACTCACATTGTTTTCTAATCTGCTTTTTTTTCCAGTGAAGTATATTGTGGACATCGTTCCATTTCAATACTTACAGTGCCATGATCTGTTATTCTTAAGCAATAACTCAACAAACATTTATTAAACAGTTACAAGACACAAGGTGGTCTGGTTGCTGGTTATACCGAGATGAATCAGGCACATATCCTATCTGTAAAAAGGAGCTTTCTACCTAGGAAGGGAAATAAGACATGAACATAGATAACTGTATTCCAAGTATGAGAGAGAGAGAGATAAAATGCTAAAAAAGATTATTTACAGATATGAGGGAGGTAAAGCTTCCATGAGAATATAATTATTTAGCTAAACTAGGGTTTCTCACCCTTAGCACTATTGCTATTTGGGGATCATTCTTTCCTGTGGAGACTGTCCTGTGCACCGTACGATGTTTAGCAGCATCCCTGGCCTCTACCCACTAGATGCAAGGAGCCCTCCCCTCCCCCAGTGTGACAACCCAAAATGTCTCTGGACATTGCCAAAGGTCCCCGGGGAGGTGAAATCGCCCCTGATTGAGAACCACTGAGCTAGACCTTAAATCATCATTGTTAATGGCTGTGTAGTACACTACATGGGTAATCTACAATTTATGGAACTAATATCCTGTAATTGCACGTTCCTGTTGTGTCCAATTTTCCACTGTTTTTTTGTTAAGTGGTACTTTTATTTTATTTTATTTACTTATTTGCTGTGCCGTGCTGCACGCAGGATCTTAGTTCCCTGACCAGCAATCGAACCTGTGCCCCCTGCATTGGGAGCGTGGAGTCTTAAACAGTGGACTGCCAGGGAAGTCCCTCCACTATGTTTTATAAAACATAACTTTTAGAAGTATGACATGACATCGGCTTCTTAGGATACATAGCTAACATCATGCTAGAGTTCTTTTTTACTATAAAAGTTATACATGTTAAAATTAGTCTTTCAAACAATTTGTAAAGTAAAATTAAAAGGCTTGATCTAGGGACTTCCCTGGTGGTCCAGCGGTTAAGAGGCCACGCTCCCAACACAGGGGGCCCGGGTTCGATTCCTGTCAGGAAACTAGATCCCACATGCATGCTGCAACTAGGAGTCCACATGGCGCAGCTAAGAGTGCATGCCTCTGCAACGAAGATCCTGCAATGAAGATACCACATGCCGCAACTAAGATGCAGTGCAGCCAAATAAATAAATAAATATATTTTTTAAAAAGGCTTGATCTATCAATCTCAATCCCCAGAAATAGAGTCTGTGGTATGTCAATTTAAAATTTTTATATGTATTCAGAAGTAATATGTCAATTTAAAATTTTTATATGTATTCAGAAGTAAAGTGGTAAAAGCCTTCTTTTAATGCATTTTGATAATCACATGTGACACTTTGGTCTATTCACTGCAAACTTCATCTGGAGCTTTCCAAGCCACATTTTTTAAACTATAGGTCTTGGCCCATTCGTGAAACGAATTAGAGGATCAGGATGAGAATTTTTTAAAAATGAAAGAGAAAAGAATAGAATAGATCACATCAGAGTGTACTACACACAGTGAGGATAGGTAGTACTTTGTGAGAAATTTGTTCCAGTATCATAGAAAGATGGAAAGATGATAGACTGAAAGATGATAGATTGATAGATAATGTAAAATGTATACGCTGCTGTGGATTGCAGCCAAGAAAAGTTTTAAAGCCACCACTTTAAGCAACCTAAATATATATAAATATATTTTTAAGTCGGCGATTTTTTTAAATAAATTTATTTATTTATTTTTGGCTGCGTTGGGTCTTCGTTGCGCACGAGCTTTATGTAGTTGCGGCGAGCGGGGACTACTCTTGGTGTGGTGCATGGGCTTCTCATTGCGGTGGCTTCTCTTGTTGCAGAGTACGGGCTCTAGGCACATGGGCTTCAGTAGTTGCGGGACGCAGGCTCTAGAGCGCAGGCTCAGTAGTTGTGGTGCACAGGCTTAGTTGCTCTGAGGCATGTGGGATCTTCCCGGACCAGGGCTCGAACTCGTGTCTCCTGCAATGGCAGGAGGATTCTCAACCACTGCGCCACCAGGGAAGTCCCTAGGGATTTTATAGTTTCACATTTAGGTCTACTCTCCATTTTGAGTTAAGTTTTGTAAAAGATGTATGGTCTGTGTCTCCATTCAGTTTTTTGCACGTGGCTGTCCTGTTCTTCCCACAGCATTTGTTGAACAGACTATCCTTTGTTCATTGAATTGTCTTTGCTCCTTTGTCAAAGAAAGGGTAAGACTCTTTCACAACACACCCAGGTGTTCTTCTCGTGTCAGTTCTTTTTGCTGATAAACTGATGACAGCTGTGTTTAAGGGAATTGCGCTGGAGTCAAGGACCTAGTATTTATAATCTAAGCTCCTTCAGTTACAAGCTGTGAGATCATGGGTAAGTTACCTCTCTGAGCCTCAGTCTTCTCAATTGTATAATGGGTTTGATAATAATAGGATTGATAATAATCGGAGGGTTATCATGAGACAAATTAGATAATAGATGTAAAATAACTGGCACATACTAGCTGCTCAATAAATGTTAGCGGTTATTATTCAGTATTCTAAATTTAACTTGCTTCCTGTCTCAGGGACTCACCATCAAAATAGATCAGACAGGAATACACACATATTTTCTTCATTCTCTAGAATTCTTTCTAATTTTTATAAAATCGTGTACCACTTAGGTTTGTTGGGTTTTTTCAAAACCACATTCTCTGTAAACTCATCTGTAGTGACAGAAAGGAGATCAATGATTTTTCTGTGGCCGGAGACAGAGGAAGGGGCACAGGGAAACTTTGGGGGATAATTAAAATGTTCTGGTTTTTTTTATTGTGGTAGTGCTTTTATGAGTGTTAAGATCTGTAAAAACTTGATGAATTGTATACTTTAAATCGGTGCAGTTTATGGTACATAAACTATACCTCATTATGAGACAAGTCAGGAAATGTAAATGCTATCTGGATACTGATATCAAGGAATTGTTGACTAATTTTTTTGCGTGTGAGAATGTATTGCAGTTATTTTGAATTTTTTGAAAAAGACGCCCTTAGAATCTTCATACACTGTTGATAAGAATGTAAACTGGGCTTCCCTGGTGGTGCAGTGGTTAAGAATCCACCTGCCAATGCAGGGGACACAGGTTCAAGCCCTGGTCCAAGAAGATCCCACATGCCAGATCCCACATGCTGCGGAGCAACTAAACCCATGCGCCACAACCACTGAGCCTGCGCGCTAAAGCCTGTGAGCCACAACTACTGAGCCCGCGTGCCACAGTCTTCGTTGCGCACGAGCTTTATGTAGTTGCGGCGAGCGGGGACTACTCTTGGTGTGGTGCATGGGCTTCTCATTGCGGTGGCTTCTCTTGTTGCAGAGTACGGGCTCTAGGCACATGGGCTTCAGTAGTTGCGGGACGCAGGCTCTAGAGCGCAGGCTCAGTAGTTGTGGTGCACAGGCTTAGTTGCTCTGAGGCATGTGGGATCTTCCCGGACCAGGGCTCGAACTCGTGTCTCCTGCAATGGCAGGAGGATTCTCAACCACTGCGCCACCAGGGAAGTCCCTAGGGATTTTATAGTTTCACATTTAGGTCTACTCTCCATTTTGAGTTAAGTTTTGTAAAAGATGTATGGTCTGTGTCTCCATTCAGTTTTTTGCACGTGGCTGTCCTGTTCTTCCCACAGCATTTGTTGAACAGACTATCCTTTGTTCATTGAATTGTCTTTGCTCCTTTGTCAAAGAAAGGGTAAGACTCTTTCACAACACACCCAGGTGTTCTTCTCGTGTCAGTTCTTTTTGCTGATAAACTGATGACAGCTGTGTTTAAGGGAATTGCGCTGGAGTCAAGGACCTAGTATTTATAATCTAAGCTCCTTCAGTTACAAGCTGTGAGATCATGGGTAAGTTACCTCTCTGAGCCTCAGTCTTCTCAATTGTATAATGGGTTTGATAATAATAGGATTGATAATAATCGGAGGGTTATCATGAGACAAATTAGATAATAGATGTAAAATAACTGGCACATACTAGCTGCTCAATAAATGTTAGCGGTTATTATTCAGTATTCTAAATTTAACTTGCTTCCTGTCTCAGGGACTCACCATCAAAATAGATCAGACAGGAATACACACATATTTTCTTCATTCTCTAGAATTCTTTCTAATTTTTATAAAATCGTGTACCACTTAGGTTTGTTGGGTTTTTTCAAAACCACATTCTCTGTAAACTCATCTGTAGTGACAGAAAGGAGATCAATGATTTTTCTGTGGCCGGAGACAGAGGAAGGGGCACAGGGAAACTTTGGGGGATAATTAAAATGTTCTGGTTTTTTTTATTGTGGTAGTGCTTTTATGAGTGTTAAGATCTGTAAAAACTTGATGAATTGTATACTTTAAATCGGTGCAGTTTATGGTACATAAACTATACCTCATTATGAGACAAGTCAGGAAATGTAAATGCTATCTGGATACTGATATCAAGGAATTGTTGACTAATTTTTTTGCGTGTGAGAATGTATTGCAGTTATTTTGAATTTTTTGAAAAAGACGCCCTTAGAATCTTCATACACTGTTGATAAGAATGTAAACTGGGCTTCCCTGGTGGTGCAGTGGTTAAGAATCCACCTGCCAATGCAGGGGACACAGGTTCAAGCCCTGGTCCAAGAAGATCCCACATGCCAGATCCCACATGCTGCGGAGCAACTAAACCCATGCGCCACAACCACTGAGCCTGCGCGCTAAAGCCTGTGAGCCACAACTACTGAGCCCGCGTGCCACAACTACTGAAGCCCACATGCCTAGAGCCCATGCTCTGCAACAAGAGAAGCCACCACAATGAGAAGCCCGCGCGCTGCAACAAAGAGTAGCCCTTGCTCACCGCAACTAGAGAAAGCCCACGCACAGCAATGAAGACCCAACACAGCCTAAAATTGTTTTAAAAACTCAAAAAAAAAAAAGAATGTAAACTGGTGTAGCCACTATGGACAACATGGAGGTTACCCCCAAAATTAAGAATAGAACTACGATACCATACAGCTAATCCCGTTTTTTTTTGTTTTTTGTTTTTTGTTTTTCTTTTTCGGCCGTGTGGTTTGTCTCGTGGGATCTCAATTCCCCGACCAGGGATTGAACCAGAGCCCCAGTAGTGAAAGCCTGGAATCCTAACCAGTAGGCCACCAGGGAATTCCCCCAGCTATTCCACTTCAAGCTATTTATCTAAAGAATATGAAAACACTAATTCAAAAAGATACACGCACCCCTATGTTTATCTCAGTATTATTTATAATAGCTAAGTGTCCATCAATGGATGAAAGAAAAAAGATATACACATGCGTGCGCACACACACACACTGAAATACTAATCAGCCATAAAAAGGTGAAATCTTGCCATTTGCGACAACATGGATGGACCTTGAAGGTATCATGCTGAGTGAAATAAGTCAGACTGAGAAAGAAAAGTACCACGATTTCACACATATGTGGAATATAAAAAACAAACATACAAATAAATGGACAAACCAAAACAAAACAAATACGTAGATACAGAGAACAGAGTAGTGGTTACCAGAGGAGAAGGGAGGAAGGACAAAATAGGTAAAGGGGGTCAACTGTATGGTGACGGATGGGAACTAAGTTTTTGGTGGTGGGCACGCTGTAGGGTGTAGAGAAGTAGAAATATAATGCTGTACACATGAAATATGTTATAAACCAATGTTAACCTCAATGTAAAAAAATTATAAAAAGGAGCCCTTGTATTTTGGAGATGCATATAGAAATATTTACAGATGAAATCATATGAGATGTGATATATCCATCAAAATAAATGAGGGATGGTAGGAGTGGGGGGGATAGATGAAACACATTTGACCATGAGCTGATCACTATTGAAGCTAGGTGGTGTATACATGGGCGTTCGTTCCACTATTGTATTTTCTTTTGTGTATGTTTGAGATTGTCTATAGTTTAAAATTTGAAAAACCCCACACGTGCAGGAACTATTATTTCAGTAAGTGGAACAAGGCTGAAAGCATCACTAAGGTTTTTTGATTGTTGCTGCACACCACTTTTAATTTTAATTTGTAAATAAAAATTTTGAGATAATTATGAATTCACATGCAGTTGTAAGAAATATTATAGAGACAGCCTTCATACACTGTGCCCAGTTTCCTCCAAAGTTAACATCTTGCAAAACTATAGTATATTATCACAATCAGAATATTGTTACTGATGCAATCCACTCATCGTCAGATTTCCCCAATTTCACCTGTACTCATTTGTATGTGTGTGTCTTTGTGTACTGTGCTACACAATTTTATCCCTGTATAGGTTTATGTATCCACCACCACAGTTCAAGATACTGAACCATTCCAATACCACAAGCACAAGGATTCCTCATTTTGCTGTTTTATTACCAAACTCACATTCCTTAAACCTCACCCCTAATCCCTAACCTCTGGCCACTACTAAGCTCTCCTCGATTTCTAAAGTTTTGTCATTTCAAAAATGCTATATGAGTGGAATCATAAGGTATGTAACCTTTTGGGATTGGCTTTTTTCGCTCAACATAATTCCCTGTAGATTCATCCAAGTTGTGTGTATCAATAGTTCCTTTCTTTTTATTGCTGAGTATGATTCCGTGGTATGAATTGTAGAACAGCTTGTTTAACTATTCACCAGTGGAAGGACATCTGGGCTGATTTCAGCTCTTGGCTATTGCAAATAAAGCTGCTATGAACATTCACAGATGCATTTTTCATCTAACATTTTGTTTTCTAGCAGTATAATAATTTCTCCTATTCATTAATGTTAGAAGACTGGTAATTTTGCAAACTTTCCAAGTAAAATCTGTTAGGTTAATTGATTTATACATTTTAAGCATAAGTAATTTCCCTTAAGTGAGATTATGAAGTATTTTCTTAATGATATAATGAATTTCTCTGGCTTTTCTTCTAACATATTTTGAAAAGCAAGTCTCAAAAGGAATTTGTAAATTACAATTACAGAACCTCTTGATAACTAAGAAAACTTTACATCAATGCTGGTTTCCTCTTTGTAATAATCAAATGAAGCAATCTTGCTGTAACTTCTCCACCTCATAAATATGTATTAGGCGACAAAGTTTCCAACTGATACATCCATATGCCATCACTAAGGGCCAGAGAACATGTTACAGGTTTTAAATCTGTGCCTTTAGGTCTTTCGGCATAAAGTACAATAATGATGTAATTTACATTCAGCCACAGATATAGTGAAAATTTCCAATTTACCAGGGAATTCTATTTTCAAAAACCACTACAGATCCTTTTAAAGGTAAAGCATGCTTTTGTCATGGTTATTCACCTGCCTCAGCTCTAAGCTGACCCTTTTTTCTTTTTTAATATTTATTTATTTATTTGGCTGCACCGGGTCTGTGGTGCGGCACACGGGATATTTGTTGTGGCATGTGGGATCTAGTTCCCTGACCAGGGATCCAACCCGGGCCCCCTGCACTGGGAGCGCAGTCTTAACCGCTGGACCACTAGGGAAGTCCCATAAGCTGACCCTTTTTAACTCTGCTCTGTGATACCAGGGCTGGGACTCTACAAACTGTTTTTCCCAAACTCCCAAGCCGGTTGCCTTCCTGTGAGGTTCTGTTAATGGGAGGTTCTGATGGGAGATTGGAAGGAGGGACAAGGGACCTCTGGTTGCCAACTTCCATCAACAGCCCCCACTCACCCCCCACCACCAGCCTCCAGCTTCTTTCAGCCTTCCCAGCATCACCATACCAGGCCTCCGCAGAGGCACCAGCGCCCACCAGCCACTAGCAGGGTCTGAGCAGGGGCTGTGTGGAGTGCCCCCACTAGAGGCCCATGCACCAGCCAGCGCAGGACCTCTCCTCCAAGCTCCCAATTCTGGTAACCCCACTGCTTTCCTTTCGTTCCCCAAGCCCTAAGTGTGGTAGCTGCTTCTTGCAGTTACTAATATCAGCTCTAGGGGTACAGGAAGCAGTGACAAATATCCAAGTTATCTTGTCCTTTCTTTCAGCTGTGTACCCAATTCGCTGTATTGAATCCGCCATTGGAAACACTTTGCACAACTTTGTTTTCCTGTAGCTTTCATACAATTGTAAATACACATTTGCAAAGCTTTTAGTACCTTACCTATTTCCTCTCCAACTACAGGGCCATAGTCCTTATTCAGGAGAATCTATGGTTGAATTCAGGACTTGGAGGCGGAAGGGGTTAGGTGAACATCAGACATTCTTTGCTTGTAAGCAACAAATGGACTCAGGCTAACTTCAGCAAAAAGGGAATATATGGTAGAGCGTGTGGAGCTCACAGAATAAAAGCAGCCATTCTAGAGATCTTGGAAGCAGGAACCAGTGGCCAGCACCTTGGGGTGCTTCACCAGCAAGAGTTTAGAGAATCCACATTCCAGAAAGGGCATGGCTGACGGGCCCAACGGGGGTTAAGTACCTACACTCTGTCTGGGGGAGAGCAGAGCATCCTGAGGGACAGTCCTACCAAACTACAAGAAGTCTGAAGAAGGAAGAGGGGCTCACTCTGGAGAAGGAAGAATGGACAATGGCCAGCAATTACAAATTTTCACTCCAGTGAACTTCAGAAGAGGTCTTCAGCTGTAAATTAAAATGCACAGTACACTAAAATTCTGAATAAAAGAAGAACGTGCTTGGGGTAGAATGCTTAGAGCAAGGTTTCTAAAACGAGGTTCTATGTGTGAAGCCTTATCTCTGCTTATGGACTGGGCCAAGGCCAGGAGGAATTTCCTATTCAATATTTTTCATCTGACAAATATTTATTTACTTCGCCTCATTGATTCTAAGTCTAAGCCCCAGGGATTCTGCTCTAGGTCATTTCCTTTATTCACTGTCACCAATGCAGAGCTCATGTAGCTTAACGTTAACGGCTAGCACAGCGGGGAAAGGTGGCCTTTCAGAAATCCAGAGGGACGCTCCACAAGGGTTAACTATTAACGCATTTATAAGTATAAAACAATTTCTTCGCTCTACCTAATATCACAATAGTAAATGAAAACAAAGTACAAGTTCAAACAAGCACAGTGTGCTTTCAATTTTATAATTTTCCTCCAACTCCCTCACACAATTGCATTAAATATTTCAAGAGAAATTACTTAGAATTCTATCACACTAAGACAACTTTTCATTTGCATCACTCATCTACCATTGCTTTTATATTTTTTCTAAAATGTGTGGGTTTCTTTTTCTGTTTATAAGACTAATGTCTGTCCGTTGGAGAAAAATTTTAAACAGAGCAATATATAAAGAATAAAATTACCATCATCCATAATATCAGTAACCAAGAGTCAATGACTATTAATGTTTTCGTGTATTTTCTTCCACTCCTAGTGATTTGAATAAAAACAATTTGGCCAGGAAAAAAATTGGTATTTTGTTCTTCTTTTGTTTGTGTAATTCTCAGGTTTTTCTGTAACGAGCTCTGATTTTATAATAAGAAAAACAAACAATAAAGGGAGTTATAAAAGGGCAGGAGAGCTGTATATGTCTTGTTCATTCCAGGTATCTCCAGTTCCCAGAACAATGCTTGGCACACAGTGAGTACTGCAACATTTTTTTGAATGGCTAAGATTTTTTGCCAAAAACTAGTGAGACAGAGTTGCTAATGAACACAGAATCACCCGCAGCTATGTCCAGGTATTATTTCCCTCTCTCATTTCTTTCGGGAAACAGTTCATTTTATCAGATACGATCACTTTTGCTGTCTTTTGTTTTTTTATCATGAGATAATTTATTATAATTAATAGTATACGGTATTATATATTTTTGTCAATAATTCCACTGGTCAGCCAGCTGGAAACTTTAAAATGACCAATATATAAGAAGTAGTCAATAAGTATTTGATGCCACTTTCCTCCCAGTCACCCTTCATCAAGTCTTGTTGATTTTTCTTTGCAGCATAGCTCCTCTTTTATTTTCCTTAGAGCCCCAGTGCCAT
The DNA here is from genome assembly GCF_000442215.2 of Lipotes vexillifer. NCBI lineage: Eukaryota > Metazoa > Chordata > Mammalia > Artiodactyla > Lipotidae > Lipotes > Lipotes vexillifer. Next base: position 500,643 of record NW_006781860.1, on the reverse strand, counting down.
TAGCCTTACAACATAATTATTTTACCTAGTTTATCACAAGTAACTCTTAACTAGTCTCTCTCCATCTATTCATTCTTGCCCAAAGTGATTCATTCTCCGAAACACTTTTGCTGTCTTAATAGAAGATCGATTAAATTCAAATTCCAACTCCAACACTCACTATGTGACCTTGGCACTGTCGGCCTGAGCTCCCTCATCTGGTAAGCTCTGGTTCAGTTGCTGGGGGTACACTAAAACAAAGATCCCGCCATCGATTTACATTCTAGTGTAGGAGAAAAAGCCTATGAACAAACATTTGTCAGGTGGTGATAAGTGCTATGAAAAAAAAAAGAAAGAGGATAGAAAGTGATTACCTGTGGAGGAAGTGTGTTGCTATTTTATAAGGGGTGGTCAGATAGAGAACAGACTTGTGGGTGCCAAGGTGGAGGCCAAGACAGGGGCTGGGGAGGGAAGTATTGGGAGGTTGAGACTAGCAGATGCAAACTATTGTACACAGGATGGATAAACAAGGTCCTACTATAGCACAGGGAACTATATTCAATATCCTGTGATAAACCATAATGGAAAAGAATATGTATATATATGTATAACTGAGTCACTCTGGTGTACAACAGAAATTAACACAGCATTGTAAATCAACTATACTTCAATAAAATTAAAAAATAAACATAAAAGGTGGTCAGGACCTGGCTAGAGGTTTCAAAAAATATACTAGTGTCCAGTCTCAAACCACAAGTTGTGACTCAGCGCGAAAGCAATGTAGGGGGTCGTCTGCATACTTTTAAAAATGAAATAAGGGCTTCCCTGGTGGCGCATTGGTTGAGAGTCCGCCTGCTGATGCAGGGGAAATGGGTTCGTGCCCCGGTCCACGGAGCGGCTGGGCCCGTGAGCCATGGCTGCTGGGCCTGCGCGTCCGGAGCCTGTGCTCCGCAACGGGAGGGGCCACAACGGTGAGAAGCCCACGTACCACAAAAATAAAATAAAATACGAGAGTGCATCACACATATTAAAGGCCAGCACTGTGTGGTCTAACTTGTTTTGGCTTATACACAAGTGTACTAGTCTGTAAAACACGGTCGGCGTGAAGAAAGTGGTGGTTAACACTATAGCAACTTTGAGGTAAGCAGTCTTAAGAGAACAGTACCTAAACAGGGCATCTCTCCGTTAAGAGAGCCCACACCCTGTGCGCACACCTGTTGGTGCCTTATTCAATTAGTGGACTCAGCTGACTGCAAGAGAGACAAAAAGACAACCACAGAGAAAGTGGAAGATTAGGACCAGAGCTAACAAGGTGGAGTAAAAGGCAAAACCAAAACTAAACAGTTCACGATTCAAGAGAGAAAACCTGATACTACATTTTTGACGCAAAGAAGTACCTGACCAAAAAAATTTAGAGAAACAGAAATGACAGATTCAATTTAACAATAGCAAAATCCCAAACTAACAAAATATGCTGTACCATTTATTTTGGGATTGTGTATGATAGTACCTGAGTATTTTCACAAACTCCCAAAATATCTGCTCCGTATTTCCTACTCAGACCCTTAGTGAGGTGGACTGCATAAAGATTTTAAAGTCAAATCGTCTGGGAAGATTTCTTTTCTTTCAACCGTTTAAACATTTAATAGGTTTTGGAAATCATGCCTACCCACCAGAAAATAAGTAAAATATATTAATGGGAGACTGGAAATCGTCTGCCAAGCCTTCTCTTACTGTGCACATGAGGAAGTTCCCATTGAAGCAGAGCTATACGACACAATTATTCTAGAACACGGTGGGCAAACTACAGTCCTCCAACTAAATCTAACCCGTCACTTAATTTTGCATGGCCCACGAGCTCAAAATGATTTTTCAATTTTCAAGTGGTTGAAAATAATCAAAAGAACATTTTGTGACACGTGAAAATTATATGAAGTTCACATTTCAGTGTCTATAAAGTTTTATTGGAATACAGCCAGGTTCATCCATATTGTCTAGGGCTGCTTTCTCGCTATAACGCTGCCGAGTAGTTGCCCCCAAAGCCTAAAATATTTATTATCTGGCCCCTTTTAGAAAAACGTTTACCAACCAGTGTTTTAGAACAAGTGGGCTGTATTGTTTAAACACCCTTCCAACCCTCTTCCCTCTCCAGCCGCTCCCCCCTTCCCCAGCTTCAGTCACATTCCTGAGGCTGACATGAAAGGGAGAGCGTTATAATAATGAATTGTACCATATCGGAAACCAGAGACACCAGACAGTAAATTTCTATATAAGGTAATACGAGTGGGTCTGCCACGGACTAGAGTAATGCCTGGGTTCGTTTCCCGATCATAAAAGTGGACATCAGAGCAGCAACCGCACGATTTCGTTTCAGAATCACCATCGTCACTTGCAAGAAAGTGCTTAGAAAGCATCACGGCAGCAAGTGTCCCGGCGCGGGGGTGCTTTTGCAGCGGGAGCCTCTCGGAGTCTGGATGTAGACTGAGGCTCCCTTTGCACTAGGCACCTCGGCCACCTCCCCCCAGCCCGTCCCCTCTGCTCCTGGCTCTCATTTTCATTCCCTTTTGGCCTTATAGTCTACTCTCTCCTCACCCCCGAGCACTCCTTAGGGTCTCCCAAGTTCCAGGGCAGAGCAAGCCTCTGGCAAGCCGGCACAGGTCAGCTGTGCCCAGCTCTTTCCAGCTTCGCCAGCTTGGAGTGGGGCCACACTGGGACCCCCGTAGGTGACAAGTATGACTCAGCAGGGCCCCGGGCTAGGACAGAGACCAGAACGCCAGTGCAAGGACAAAAACCCCCGCAGTACGAGAGGCCTCAAACATCATTTGAAGGACTCAAATTTGTGAACAAACAAAAATGTAATTCAAATCAGCTTCGGAGCGTTTGCGGCCTGTGCCTGAACAGGCCGCAGGTTTAGCCTACTAGGGAGGCCCGCCGGCTTCTGCAGTCACAAAACGCCCGCGGCCTCTGCAAAAGTCCCCCTTTGCCGCCGACAAACCCTACCTCGGCTCGACCAGGCCCCAGAAAAGGCCAGTCGGCTGGAGGGAGGACTTTCGGGTGCAGAGAATTGCATGCCCACGACTGTCAGGGAGACTTTGAGGGCAGAGTAGTCTCTCGAGATTAGAAACCATTTTCCTTTCTCGCTCTGAGATTTTGCTTGGCTAAGCGGCGGCAGCCTCCCTGCCCCCTACCCCCACCGCCACGGCCACGGCCGCTGCAAGCAGCCACGCCCCGCGGCCTCAGGGCTCGCCGCCCCGGGGCTCGCAGCCCCCACGCAGCTTGCAAGCCCCCCGCGCGCCCCCATCCGCCCCCGCGGCCGGCCCTGGGAGCGCCGGGCGAGTCCTTGCGCCTGCGCCTCGCCAACTTCCTGCCGCGGAACGCCCCGCCCACCCCTAGAAGCCCGCCTCCGAACGCCGCGTGAAACCTGCCTGCCGCACGTCATTGGTCGAGGCGACGAAGCCGTCGGCTCCCAGGCCCGCCTCGCCACCGCCTCTCACTTTTCCCAGGGCGGATGCGCCTGCGCTCAGCTGCCTGGGCGGGCTGGGAGGCGCGGGTTGAAAAGTCTCGTTCCAAGTTTGGAGAGAGAGAGAGAAGAGCGCCTCAGACCTCGGTACCCGTAAGCGGGGAGGAGGTGAGAGAGAAGGACGCAGCGTCTGGGGAGCACCCAGGCTGTAAGACGGAGCTCAGGCTTCGAGAGCTAGAAGTGTGTGACGTGCCTGGGAAAGGCAGGAGCGCCTGCGGTTGGGCTGCTCTTGGCTAGCAAGGGGAGTCCGAGGAGGCGGCGAGGGGCGAACACCCGACGCAAGATGGCGAGTAAAGAGAGTAAGAGGCCCTGCGGGGCGGCGCGCGGCGGGGGGCGGCGGGCGTGCGAGGCCGCGGCACGCGCCGGCGAAAGGCGCGAATTGGCGTGAGGAGCAGGGGGCGGGGCCGGGCGCGAGGCTCGGCGCGCGGCTCGAGGGGCCTACGCGGGACGGGGCCGCAGCGCGGAGGGCTCCGAGCACTTCCGGAGCCGGGCGTGGGGCCGCGGGTTGGGCCCCCTTCCCGCCACCCTCCCCTCCCGCTACCCCCCTCCAGCGGCGGCGCTCCCTAGGCCCCCGGGCGGAGGCGGCCTCTGCCGCCGGAAAGCCAGGCACGGCGCCTCCTAACACGCGCGCGCGTCGACCGCCTAGGGGTCGCGGCCCTTGTCCGGGGGATTCTGGAACCCGCTGGCTTATGGCTGCCGACGCGGGCTTCGTGGGATCAGAGGCCTCTCCTGGTGGGGGATGGAGGGAGCGGGCTGATGGGTTTCTGCTACACGTGGATTCGTCTCGCCGGGTGGGTCGGGGAGGTCCTCTACATACGGGTCGTCATCTTGGAACAGGTGCGAACAGCTGTAACCTGCAAAACAATTGCGTTGTCTGTGTAATTACCCAATTTTGTATACGCAGGCGGTGTTGATTTTAAAGTGCAAAAAATTAAGCTCCCTGGTGTTAATATTCTCCACGTTTTCTGGAAGAGCAGTTGGTTGTTCGTGTCCAAATTAGAGGTAAAG
>NW_006781860.1:493190-496117 GCF_000442215.2 Lipotes vexillifer | reverse complement strand
AAAGAGGAGATTAGGTGTGGTCGTCTCGAGGTGACCTCCAGTGGAGATTGTGACTCCGATCCCTCTCAGCCACTTAATCCTGTGGGCTTTCTCCAAATTTCAGTGTTTGAAGATACTGTGGAGGAGCGTGTCATCAATGAAGAATATAAAATCTGGAAGAAGAATACACCGTTTCTGTATGACCTGGTTATGACCCATGCTCTTCAGTGGCCGAGCCTTACCGTTCAGTGGCTTCCTGAAGTGACTAAGTAAGGGTTTCTGGCAACTTTTGTTTCGCATAAATTTAACTATTGACTTGAATTTCCTAGGGTTTTTTTTGGCGTTTTATACATAGAACATACGCAAGTAATCAATTTAGACCTTGCGTGATGTGGCAGGTGATTTTTATTTTCAGGACTTAAGCGATTTATGGGGTGGTTTCTGATGTATAAATGTGGCGTTAAAAGGGGACAAAGAATCTGTTGTGAGATTAAGGATATATGTAGGATGCACTGGATATATTTGACATTTCTTGGACTTAAATATAGATCAGCATTTCTTTGGGCCCCAGACTAATGGATTTCTTTATAACTTTATGGGAAAATAGCATGTGTGTAGAAAAGTGCACAAATCATAAGCGTGTGGCTTGATGAATTTTTACAAAGTGAATACACCCTTGTAACCAGCCCCCAAGATGCATACATCTTAATTGGCAAAGGTGAAGAGAATTTAGCAGCAGTTCATCAACGAAAAGGTGGTGTTGTTGGCTTATAGTATGGGATACACTTTGAGGTTGCTGTTGGTCTTTATAAGAGTGTTCTTTGCACCTCTTTGTAAAATTTCTCTGGTAATAATTGCTGACATTTATTGAGCGCTTAGAACAGGGCCTGGCGCATCTGAAGAGCTTTATGTCCTGTTAATTGGTTTAATACAACAGTACAATAATTACTTTTTATCTTTTTTTTTTAATCATGTGGAAACTGGGGCTGAGATATGACATAACATGCCCCAGATCACACAGCTGGTAAGTGGTGGAGCAGGCTTTCAACCCCAAACCAGGTGGCCCCAGAGTTGAGGCAACCTCTGCACTAGGTTATCTTTCTCATACAGTTGCACTTTTCCTAGTAGGAACTTGGCCTTGTACTTTATTATTTTTTTAAATATAAATTTATTTATTTATTTATTTTTGGCTGCGTTGGGTCTTCATTGCTGTGCGCGGACTTTTCTCTAGTTGTGGCAAGCGGGGCTACTCTTTGTTGCGGTGTGCGTGGCCTTGTACTTTAAAAGTGTATTAAATTTTGAGTATTGTGAGCATATAACTTAATGAGGATTAATCAAACTCTAGAGAGGGGATTTTGCAAGAACTTTAAAAAATAAGAGTAAATTACCTTCCTATAAAACTCTTCATATGATGGCCAGATTTTCCATATGTGAACATTGACTTCCATACAGTTAGGGACTTCCACTGGGCCTCCCAAAAATCTCAATGTAAATATGCAGATGTGGGGAGAAGAGCCAAGAACTAAATAGTGGAGGTTTCTAATCCTTGACATTTATAACTTTGACCATCAAATGCTTAAGGGTATTGAGGTTCTGGTTTAGAGCATCATGTGCATTTGACTCTTTGTGTCTTCCTGTTAAGCAAATGATTTACATTCGCTTGGATCTTTTTGACCTACTCTAACCGTAGAAAAGAACCGAGGCTTTAAAGTTAGAGACATGGGTTTGAATTCTGCCCCTTGCTTCTTAGCTTTGTGAATTAGGGCAAGTTGGTCAGTCTCTATCCTGGGGTAGTCTGGTCCATAAATGGAGGTGCTGATGGTTCTGACAGCCTACACTTGAGGAAGTAAATAAGATCGTGCATGTTTAAGTGCTGGCGCGCAGAGTGAGTACACAGTAAATGGTGACTGATGGTAATTCTCCCACCCTTTCCTATTGAGAAATCGTTTGTTAGGGTGGAATATCTCTCTTTTTCCATTTGTATTTCAATGAATGCTGTTTACTGAAGTTTTTTATTTTTATTTATTTATTTTAACATCTTCATTGGAGTATAATTGCTTTACAATGATGTGTTAGTTTCTGCTGTATAACAAAGTGAATCAGCTGTACATATACATATATCCCCATATCCCCTCCCTCTTGCGTCTCCCTCCTCCCACCCTCCCTATCGTACCCCTCTAGGTGGTCACAAAGCACTGAGCTGATCTCCCTGTGCTATGTGGTTGCTTCTCACTAGCTATTGGTTTTACGTTTGGTAGTGTATATATGTCCATGCCACTCTCACTTTGTCCCAGCTTACCCTTCCCCCTCCCCGTGTCCTTAAGTCCATTCTCTAGTAGGTCTGCGTCTTTATTCCCGTCCTGCCCCTAGGCTTTTTTTTTTTTTTAGATTCCATATATATGTGTTAGCATACAGTATTTGTTTTTCTCTTTCTGACTTACTTCATTCGGTATGACAGACTCTAGGTCCGTCCACCTCACTACAAATAATTCAATTTCATTTCTTTTTATGGCTGAGTAATATACTGAAGTCTTTTTAAAATGTTACCTATAACATGTTTTGCATAAAGATTTTAAAATTATAGATCTGTATATCAGCCCAGATATTACTTTTTTTTAATTTATTTTTTTTTAATTTATTTATTTTTATTTTTATTTTTGGCTGCTTTGGGTCTTTGTTGCTGTGCGCAGGCTTTCTCTAGTTGCGGTGAGCAGGGGCTACTCTTCTTTGCAGTGTGTGGGCTTCTCATTGCAGTGGCTTCTCTTGTTGTGGAGCACGGGCTCTAGGCACGTGGGCTTCAGTAGTTGCAGCACACAGGCTCAGTAGTTGTGGCTCACAGGCTCTAGAGCGCAGGCTCAGTAGTTGTGCACGGGCTTAGTTGCTCCATGGCATGTGGGATCTTCCCAGATTAGGGCTCGAACCCATGTCCCCTGCATTGGCAGGCGGAT